>NW_028252413.1:0-238020 GCF_964263255.1 Lissotriton vulgaris
TTTTTGTTTTCACCTTATTACTTTGGTCTTTCCGTTGTGATAGGAGGAAGCTTTCTTCCATGTTAAGAACAAGGCAATTACAGCTTCATCAGTCCCTGTCACCTGTTAAATCATGCATGCAATAAAGTACAGTTATAATTGTACTCCCATATGTAATGCTGGTAAAGTTTTTAGCACAAGCAGTGCATTGCAGGGGCGTGAGTTATAGTTAGCACAACTAACTATAACTACTGAATTTCACTGGTTGGTATGAGTGACACCTGAGCCTAACTATAACGTCTCTGTAACCTTTGTTTTTTTCCAGTGAAGTTTTTTTATTCCATTTCCTAAATATAATATCCCTGTACCCTTTGTTTTTTTCATTGAATTTCCAAGGTTTTTTAAAAGCTATTTCCTAATAATAATGTTCCTGTAACTTTGTTTTTTTCAGTGAGTTTCTATGTTTTTTTAAGTAGTAGTCACGTTTGCATAGTGGTAGAGAAAGAGGGCTGGGCCTATGACCAGCTCTCAGGATTCCCGCTGTGTTAGACTTACTGGAGGTACCAGGAGGGCCTCTTTGCCCCCAAGTTCGCTCATGAGTAAAGTAGGGGGATGAACTCCTCTTGGCTATTGAGGATTCTTGGGGGCCAACTACCCCCCTGTTACCTCCAGTAAGTCCCACAAAATGGGTTTTCTGAGAAGTTTTTAGTGGGCACACTCCCTCTCTCCACCAGTCTGCAAAGTTGTTACCCCCAAGGGCGTCCTTATGGACCAATTACCCCTCCTGTTACCTTCAGTAAGTTCCACACTGGGGGATTGCTGAGAGATCCTTGCTGCCCGTTGCCATTCTCTACCACTCTGCAAACACACCTATTGATGTACTACTAGTTGTGGCATGAAGTCCCTTTGGCTCTTAAGGGTCCTTGGGGGCTAACCAGCCCTCCTGTTACCTCCAGTAAGACCAAGACAGCTGTATTGCTGAGTGTTCATCAGAGGCCATGCCCCTTCCTCCGCCACTCTGCAAAAGTGTATCCTGGTGCTCTGCTGATTGGGGTAGAAGTCCACTTTAGTCCTGAGGCCCTCAAGAGCCAAGGGGACTTCATCCCCCAAAGAACAGTGCACCAGAAGGTTCATTCGAAGAGTAGTGGAGAAAGAGGGCGGGCCTTCTTTTTTGCATTTTTTTCCCCCGTCAATGGGCTGATTTTGTCCCCGAGACCCCTACCCCCAGGGCCTACCCATTTTTTTAAATAAAAAAGGGAGGGGAGCGCGCACCCCCTCTCAGGCTGATTTCAGGCACAGGGACCCCATTCCCCGAGGCCAGGCCTCTACTATTGGTGCCCTGGTCCCACCAAAGGCACCCACTCATCTTTTGGAGACTGTGGGGGTACCTGAAGGCCCCCGCGGTCCCTGCCCACCCCCCACTTCCTGCGGTAGCCAGCATTGCTCTTGGACAAAAGGAGCTCCTAAACATGCAGCTCCCTCTGTCCAAAAGCAATTCTGCTCTGCTTCGAATAAGTGAGAGCATTTTACATGTTCTCGCTTACTCTTAGCAAAGCAGTGTTTGCCATGTCTTGGTGGAAGTGGTACTCCCACCAAGCCATTGTAGACTGTAATGTCCTTGAGGTGGGCACCCCGGAACATTGCAGGAGTCGGGCGGGGGGGCAGTCCCCAGGGCCATTATTGGCCCCCTCAAATGTTAATTTATCCCCAGGGAGGTGGTGGTACCCGGGGTTGCCCCATTGGGCCCCCCACTCAAATTTCATTTTCCCCCTGGGGAGGTGGTGGTCCTCAGAGGTGCAAGGGGGCTGGGCTGGCAACCGCATTAAAATTCATATTTTATCATGGGGAGGTGGCTGTCCCCAGGGCACGGGCATTGCTGAGCACGCAACCCTGCACTATTATTTTAATGAAGTCCCGGGGAGGTGGTGATACCCAGGGCACAAAAGGCCCCAGGGGGAGAAGCTTTTGTGCCCCCCTCTTTTATTTGTAAACTGCCCTCGGGATCTGGCCTACCTGGGGGCTAATTAAGAACAAATCCGGAGAGTCATAAGATGGCTGCCAATACATCCTTGCTTGAAGTGTTGGCAGCCAATCAGATCTCTGCTCCTCCTCAGACAGACAACATTGCTCCCCATCTTCGCAAGAAACCTCAAAACCGGGCTCTTTGACAGACACCCTCCTTGATGGACTGGAACCTGTGACCCTTCCCACCCCCCAGCGCCTTGGGACCCTTACGGGTTAGTAGGTGCGCTTAACAAACAACTGATTGATGGATTGATTGCACAAGATCAGGAGAAGACACGGATCCACCACATCCCTGTATGTACAACTGTCAATTTTTTTTAAATAACTCCAAAACTACTAAATGGATTTAGACCAAAAAGCAAAAAGGCACATCCCTGAATCAACATCTACCTTCCTTCCAAATGTTATGTAATTCCATTCAGCAGTTTGGGCTGTAGCCGTGTCTAAAGGTCCTATGGGAATTAACATAGGGAAAATACTTTTTTATGCACCCCCTGGTTCTTGGCCCCCACTTGACGGATCATCCTAACACTTTCAATCAATCAATTAATCAGGGGGCTTGTAAAGTGCGCTACTCACCCGTGAGGGTCCCAAGGCACTGGGGGGTGAGGGTGAGGGCGCAGCTCCAGTTCAGTTGAAGAGCCAGGTCTTGAGGTTCTTCCTGAAGGTGTGCAGGTTCGGATAGCGTCTGATGTGTGCTGGGAGCCCGTTCCAGGTCTTGGCTGAGATGTGGGAGAAGTCTCTTCCGATTTTGGAAAAGGGGGTGGTGATGGACAGAGTTTCTGAATGACGCAGAATACTCTTACCCAGTCAAGAGATCAGGGCTTGATCCATCACCGTTTTTTAGCTCACTGCACCATCCCAGCTCAGCACCTGGCTATATGCAAATTAGTCTGTTCCTGTCCCAGTGCATGATGGGAACAGGGCAAATGCCAGAAACCGGTCCCCCGAAGCTTGTTTCCTTCCCAGTATAAGAATTGGCTTGGTAGTTAGGTTTGCCCTGTTCCCATCATGCACTGGGACAGGAACAGACTAATTTGCATGTAGCCAGGTTCTGAGCTGGGATGGTGCAGTGAGCTAAAAAACGGTGATGGATCAAGCCCTGATCTCTTGACTGGGTAAGAGTATTCTGCATCATTCAGAAACTCTGTCCATCACCACCCCCTTTTCCAAAATCGATTTTGTCCACACTAAGTGTGGGAGGGTATACTCAGACGTGAGTCCCTTGCTCATTGCACCATCAGGATTCTAGGAAGCCGGGCCGACGACGGCTGAAATACCAGAAACCGGTCCCCGGAAGCTTGTTTCCTTCCCAGTATAAGAATTGGCTTGGTAGTTTGGTTTGCCCTGTTCCCATCATGCACTGGGACAGGAACAGACTAATTTGCATGTAGCCAGGTTCTGAGCTGGGATGGTGCAGTGAGCTAAAAAACGGTGATGGATCAAGCCCTGATCTCTTGACTGGGTAAGAGTATTCTGCATAATTCAGAAACTCTGTCCATCACCACCCCTTTTCCAAAATCGATTTTGTCCACACTAAGTGTGGGAGGGTATACTCAGACGTGAGTCCCTTGCTCATTGCACCATCAGGATTCAAGCAAGCCGGGCCGACGACTGCTGAAATGCCAGAAACCGGTCCCCGGAAGCTTGTTTCCTTCCCAGTATAAGAATTGGCTTGGTAGTTTGGTTTGCCCTGTTCCCATCATGCACTGGGACAGGAACAGACTAATTTGCATGTAGCCAGGTTCTGAGCTGGGATGGTGCAGTGAGCTAAAAAACGGTGATGGATCAAGCCCTGATCTCTTGACTGGCTAAGAGTATTCTGCATCATTCAGAAACTCTGTCCATCACCACCCCTTTTCCAAAATCGATTTTGTCCACACTAAGTGTGGGAGGGTATACTCAGACGTGAGTCCCTTGCTCATTGCACCATCAGGATTCAAGCAAGCCAGGCCGACGACGGCTGAAATGCCAGAAACCGGTCCCCGGAAGCTTGTTTCCTTCCCAGTATAAGAATTGGCTTGGTAGTTTGGTTTGCCCTGTTCCCATCATGCACTGGGACAGGAACAGACTAATTTGCATGTAGCCAGGTTCTAAGCTGGGATGGTGCAGTGAGCTAAAAAACGGTGATGGATCAAGCCCTGATCTCTTGACTGGGTAAGAGTATTCTGCATCATTCAGAAACTCTGTCCATCACCACCCCCTTTTCCAAAATCGATTTTGTCCACACTAAGGGGGTCATTACGATCACGGACGGACTTGAGTCCGTCCGCGACCCCAGAGCATGAGGGAACGTCCGCATGGGCTGCGGCGTTCCCTCTGTGCAGATTAGGATGTGACCGCCTGGGTGGCGGTCACATCCTCTATTTTAACATTGCGGCGGGTGGAGCTTCAAGCTGCACCCGCAGCAATGTTAAAAAAGCATGCACAGCATTTGCGTGCACAAAGCGGCAGGCACCGCACGGTGCCTGCTGCATTGTGCACGCAAATGCAGGGGGGTAACATAGGTACCCCCCATGTGCACCCCCCACTACACCTAGGGGGCCCGCAACGGGCCCCCGCAGTGCAGTTACACATGCTTTTCCACGGCGGAAAAGCCGCCGCGGAAAAGCATGTTCAAAAGCACATCCTAATTTGGCTGACGGTGTCTGAGAGACACTGTCACCATTTTAGTGCTTTTCCGCCGCGGTTGTAAGCCAGCCGCGGCGGGAAATCTGCGGACCTAAACCATGACCCACCAGCCATCCTAATGTGGCGGTGGGTCCTGGTGGGTCCGCAAAGGATTTTCCGCATCCTCCGGGCCAGCGGTGGCTTCCGCCAGCCCGGAGGATGCGGAAAATCCTCCATCGTAATGACCCCCTAAGTGTTGGAGGGTATACTCAGACGTGAGTCCCTTGCTCATTGCACCATCAGGATTCAAGCAAGCCGGGCCGACGACGGCTGAAATGCCAGAAACCGGTCCCCGGAAGCTTGTTTCCTTCCCAGTATAAGAATTGGCTTGGTAGTTTGGTTTGCCCTGTTCCCATCATGCACTGGGACAGGAACAGACTAATTTGCATGTAGCCAGGTTCTGAGCTGGGATGGTGCAGTGAGCTAAAAAACGGTGATGGATCAAGCCCTGATCTCTAGACTGGGTAAGAGTATTCTGCATCATTCAGAAACTCTGTCCATCACCACCCCCTTTTCCAAAATCGGAGAAGGCTCGTCTGCCAGCTCTGTGTCTGCGGATGCGGGGGGTCTCTGCCAGGGCGAGGTTGGAGGAGCTGAGGTTCATTTTGGGTATGTAGAAGGAGACTGTCTCCTTGAGGTATTTGGGTCCGATGTTGTGGAGGGATTTGTAGAAATGGGTGAGAAGTTTGAAGGTCACTCTCTTCTTGACGGGGAGCCAGTGGAGGTCTTGCAAGTGTTGGGTCATGTGTTTGTGTCGTGGTATCCCTAGGATGAGTCTTGCTGCGGCGTTCTGGATGGTTTGGAGCTTGCGCAGCAGAGTTCTGTTGATTTCGGTCTTTCTGCATTCAGGAGATATCCATTTTAAGGTCTTTTGGAAGATGCGAAGGCAGTTGAAGCTGGTGGAGGCGACGGTGAGGGAGGAGTCCAGGATGATGCTGAGGTTCCTTGCGTGATATGTAGGGGTGGGTGGACTCCCGAGGGCAGAGGGCCACACTTTCAAGATAGCAACTGAAGTGAGCATCATATCAGTATTGAATATTTTGTGACAATTGATCAAACAGCACCAAAGGTATATGCAAATAAAAAAAAGTTTTCCGAAAAAAATTGAAGACTTATCTGTTCTAAGTTCTTCTGTTTTGTTTTTTTCCTTTTCTTTTTCTCTCAGCAATTGCCTTTTCTTCTCTAGTCTGTCCCTGGCGCCGGGAAACCCAATGCGGGTAGCTGTGCGCAATACAAGTTCAATAAAAATAAATAAATAAATAAAAACTTCATCTATGACTACCTACTGATGACTGCCAGTAGGTAATCTGTGTATATTGGGCAGTAACACCTGTTTGAACCCATAACAGGGAACATCATTGGTTATATAACAACTTCCTCATAAAAAATGTCCATGGACACAGTACGCGAGCGTGAAGCAGCTGCAGATGAGCTGTTTAAAAACCTATCTAAAATCGGCAGAAATATCGCCACAACAAGCACTGCGGATTCCAACATGGACGATACTGTCAAATCGCTCCTGAAAGATTTAGAGAAGAAAATGAAAAACAAAATAACTAAGTGGTGGGAGAACAAGTCACTAACAAAATATGTTGAGGCCGGTAGGGTACCGTGAGGACTGAGAATTCTCCTTGCGCCAAGTTTTGACAATCCCAACCCCCTCATGCTTAGAGAGTGGGGGGAGAGTAATTTGGAGGCGTCTATGAAGCTGGTGCATATACTTATTAAATATGCTGAAATTGATAGTCAGCAAAAGTTGGTGGAAATAGAAGCCATAAATAAAGAACTGGACAAATCAGATAAGAAGGATTTTATCTTGTCAAAACGCACTGAGATTAACGATCGGCTCAAAAAACACGAAGACAGAATAAAAATTAGAAAAGTTCATACATTTGCGCGGGATCAAACGGATTATGAACTGGGACAGATATATACGTTTTCCCGCAAATATGACTCTGCCAAGAAATTGAAACTAGGTGGTAAAAATAAGTTGACTTCCATAATTACGGCACAAGCGGAAGTGACAGTGGAGAACTTGACAAGTACAGATACTGAATCTATAACTAGCAAATCCAGCTTAGGCAGTCTAGGCATTACAAGCACCGATGTTACAATGAACATGCCCGTACTAAGCCTTGAGGAAGAGATTCATTTTTTGGTGGAAGCCAGGAAGCAAACCTTAAGACCCAGGAATATCAAGAAGCCAATCGAAAAAGGCGGAACGCAAGCAGACGAGCAAGGCGCTGCCGCAATAAATGCAAAGCCAAAGGAAAAGAATAAGAACAACTATTGGCGCAAAAAATAATTATAGATTCACCGGATAAAAAGACAATCATCAACCTATCTACCATTGAGTTAACAACGGCAGAAGAACAGCTCCTATCATTAGGCTTGAATTTCTGTCCAGGCAATAACTTTAATTATGCTAAAACAAGAATTGACGTTTTGTTTTATTTGCCAATTAAAATTACAAAAGTTTTTTGCCACAAAAACAATCACAGACAAACAAAGCCGTAACAAGCAACTGATTGCCACTGGAGCTGTATCTAATTTACAGGCATCGGATTTACAAACTTTCCTAACTCTACATGATTTGAACAATGACTCAGGCATATCCAATCAACAAACGCCACATGTGGACTCCACCCAGAATAGGTTACAACAAATCGATCTCTTACAAAGGGGTGCGGGGGACAGTCCATATAAACCCAAATCAACATTCCTACCAATAATGCCTAAGGACGCAATTGATATGTTCCATGAATGTGTCACTGAGGAAATCAACAAATGAAATCGAAAAGTGGATTACAAACAACAAAAGTTGAAATACAATCAAGTCCAACTGCAGAAGTTGATAAATAGATTGAGTAAAGAAGTTGAAGTGATTATTAAAAATCAGACAAGGGAGGAAATGTAGTGTTATGGCCGAGAAAGGAATATGCTCAAGAGGCGATGAGGCAACTTGATAATGAACAATGCTATATGAAAACCACCATGAAGGATTATAATTAAGCAAAGGACTCTTTGAAAACTGAGTTACAACATTGGAAAAGTGAAGGCCTCATAACAAAAGGAGGAATTTCAATATATGTGGAATGAATATCCAGCACTTCCCTTCTTATATCTTTTGCCTAAGGTCCACAAAGAGGTTACCCCAGTCCCAGGTCGCCCAATTATTTCGGCAATTGAAGGTATGGCTGAAAAAGTGGGAATTTATGTGGATTATTTCTTGCAGGACTTGGTGAAATCATTGCCATCTTATGTCAAGGATACGGGAGATTTCCTCAACAAAATTGATCATATCATGTGGACGGACGACCTATTACTCATAACACTTGACATTGAGTCATTGTATACAAGCATCGACCATGAACAAGACTTACGAGCTGTTAAACATTTTCTTGGAGTCAGAACCTATGACTATTATCAGCATAACAAAATGTTAGTAGCACTAATAGATTGGTGTCTTAATAACAACTTTTTTTTATTTGGCAAAAATGTGTATTGGCAAGTACAGGGTGTAGCCATGGGGGCCTGCTTCTCCCCTAGCTACGCGTGTTTGCACGTGGGCTATTGTGAGGAGCGGGTCCTCATGGTACAAAACCGGGAGATCTTTGCACATAAGATCGTTCACTATTTACGCTACATCGATGATGTTTTGATTGTATGGAATGATGGTTTGGAAGGTGCTAAGAACTTTTTGCATAGCATAAATAACAATGATATGAATCTACACTTTACATCTCACTTTAACCATACAAGGATTGAATTTTTGGATGTTAGCATCTTTGTAAATAACAATAAACTTGCCACTACAGCATATAGAAAATCCATGGCAGGCAATGCCATGTTGCATGCAACAAGTTGCCATCCAAAACACTTGATTGCTAGTATTCCGTATGGGAAACTTTTTAGGTTGAAACGCATATGTAGCACTACTGAAGAATTTGAGAATTGTAAAGTAGACACCTTATCTAGGTTTAGAAAGAGAGGCTACACTGATAAAATGTTAAATGATGTGATAAAAAAATCAGATGGTAGAACAAGAGAATCACTGTTACCACACGAAGAAGCCAATGACATTACTGCCAATGAATTAACATCAATCACTCCCAGACTCATTACAACCGTTAGCTGACAGGAGAGAAAAATCCGTGCCATAGTGAATAAGTATTGGCCGATTGTATTAACTGACAATGTTTTATCGCATAGACTCCCATCTAAACCCACAGTGACTTTTAGAAAAACACAGAATATGGGGGCAGCTCTGACTAGAATCATTCCTGAAATAATTGTGAAAGAAACATGGTTGAAACCGCGACATGGATTTTTTAAATGTGCATCTTGTTGCGCATGTAAATTTGGGATCAACACATCTCATTATAAGTCCCCGTTTAGAGAGGATGTGATAAGTATTAAAGGAAACTTCAACTGCAGAACGGATCATGCAGTATATCTTCTTGCACCTGTGGTCTTAGGTACGTGGGTAGTACCAAGCTGCAGGTGCACGTGAGAATACTGCAACACCTACGGGGAATTATTAACAATGATCCTGTTGCCCGATATTTCATAGAAGTGCACAAGAACGACATTTCCTGTCTGACATACTTTGTTATTGACTCTGTCCCGTGCCTCAAAGAGGAGGCAATCGGGAAAAATGACTTCGACAGAGAGAAACTAGATTAATTTTGGATCTTGATAGTAAATTCCCGAACGGGATTAAATAACACAGAGGACATATATACCTTTTTGTAAGAGAATAGTTGAGTTCATGGTCGAGTCTATTTCTACTTTTAGAACTTCTATATAAAGAAATTTGTTTGTAATCTTTTATAGTCTTTTCGTGATTTCTATAAATTATTTGATATGGCCCGCTTTTTTTATGATGGGGGTTAACTATAATTTTAGTTATCGCATCTGCTATACATTTCATATGTGTGGAAATTTAGGAGCCGATTAGGATCGGTGATGGAAACGGGTTCCGTCCACCAAGGACGCGCCCAAGATACTCCCGACCGCTCTGCGGATAAACCGCCGTTGCGATTAGGATAATAATGTAACGAAACTCCGACCGCGGCGGACGGACCACATCAAACTCCGTCCGCGGCGGACGGAGTACACCTGAGACCGCCGCAAGCGGACGGAACCTAAGAAACACCGTCCGCCACGGACGAACATGACCGCGGGAACAGGCACAGCCACTGCAATACCTGTGGAGGCTCCGTGCCCGCGATTAGGATAACGCCGCCAGTCCTATGGAACTCACCTCCATCCACGACCGCAGCGGAAACAATGCAACAATAAACGGAGCATCCCAGCGGAAGGACAACACGAACACCATCCCTACCGTCAAACCAATTTCAAAATGGCTGACGGAAGTAAATACAAAACACACTAAACAGGACAACCACCCACCTGAAAAACCCACACCAATCACAAGCCACAATGACACCCCCCAAGCACCTAAAAATCCACACAAGTCAACACACCCACCTAGCACCTGACTGGCAACAACCATTAGGACACAACCACGACACAGAGTATAAAATGATTCCCACCCACTACCACAATCCTTTGCATCACAGCATAGCTGCAAGCAAGAGGCTCAATACGATGAACAGCAGACACAAATTTCACACATACAACCTGCGCACAAACACACCCACCACACAAACACCCACTAAACCATTCCTACACACCACACACCTGCACATCCCAACCCACTCCACCCACACCTTGAACAGCACACACCATGGCACCAAAGAAAAACCCTAAATTCACTGACACAGAGTTGAAGGTCATGGTGGATGAAATCATCCTTGTCGAACCCTACCTTTTCAGCACACTAGTCCAGCAGACCACCGTGGCAACCAAAAACCACATGTGGGACAGGATAGTCAGTCGGGTGAATGCGTCAGGGACCGTGCCACGAACAAAGCACCTCATCCAGAGGCGGTGGCACGACCTCAAAACAAGGGTCAAAGGCATCCGTGCAAAAAACCACCTGTGGGCACACTACACTGGCGGCGGCACACCCCCGGAGCCCCTACCGTATGCAGAATGGGAGGAAAAGGTGCTGGGCATACTGCACCCAGAGAGCCTGGAAGGAATCGACGAGGGAGAAGAGGCTGTTAAGTACAAACCAAGCACAACTATCACACTGACATGGTCTGCCTTACACAACTGAGAAGACACATCTCCCAGGCCCCAACCCATGCATGTGGGCCACATACTCACCAAAATGTGAACGACTCCCAACAGGCCCCCATGTCCACAGGGAGGGTGGTGGGGTGTGTTGAGAGGTAGGAGGGGTGTGTGAGAGACCAGCACTACGACTCCCGACAGGCCCCCATGTCCACAGGGAGGGTGGTGGGGTGTGTTGAGAGGTGGGTGGGGTGTGTGAGAGACCAGCACTATGACTCCCAACAGGCCCCCATGTCCACAGGGAGGGTGGTGGTGGGTGGGGTGAGTGAGGGACCAGCACTAAGGCTCCCAACATGCCCCCATGTCCACAGGGAGGGTGGTGGTGGGTGGGGTGTGTGAGAGACCAGCACTACGACTCCCAACAGGCCCCCATGTCCACAAGGAGGGTGGTGGGATGTGTTGAGAGGTGGGTGGGGTGTGTGAGAGACCAGCACTACAACTCCCAACAGGCCCCCATGTCCACAAGGAGGGTGGTGGGATGTGTTGAGAGGTGGGTGGGGTGTGTGAGAGACCAGCACTATGACTCCCAACAGGCCCCCATGTCCACAGGGAGGGTGGTGGTGGGTGGGGTGTGTGAGAGACCAGCACTACAACTCCCAAAAGGCCCCCATGTCCACAGGGAGGGTGGTGGGGTGTGTTGAGAGGTGGGTGGGGTATGTGAGAGACCAGCACTATGACTCCCAACAGGCCCCCATGTCCACAGGGAGGGTGGTGGGGTGTGTTGAGAGGTGGGTGGGGTGTATGAGAGACCAGCACTACGACTCCCAACATGCCCCCATGTCCACAGGGAGGGTGGTGGTGGGTGGGGTGTGTGAGAGACCAGCACTACGACTTCTAACAGGCCCCCATGTCCACAGGGAGGGTGGTGGTGGGTGGGGTGTGTGAGAGACCAGCACTACAACTCCCAACAGGCCCCCATGTCCACAGGGAGGGTGGTGGTGGGTGGGGTGTGTGAGAGAGCAGCACTACAACTCCCAATAGGCCCCCATGTCCACAGGGAGGGTGGTGGGGTGTGTTGAGAGGTGGGTGGGGTGTGTGAGAGACCAGCACTACGACTCCCAACAGGCCCCCATGTCCACATGGAGGGTGGTGGTGGGTGGGGTGGGTGAGAACCAGCACTACAGCTGCCAACAGGACCCCATGTCCACAGGGAGGGTGGTGGGGTGTGT
This sequence comes from Lissotriton vulgaris, assembly GCF_964263255.1. Classification (NCBI taxonomy): domain Eukaryota; kingdom Metazoa; phylum Chordata; class Amphibia; order Caudata; family Salamandridae; genus Lissotriton; species Lissotriton vulgaris. Next base: position 12,048 of record NW_028252413.1, read on the forward strand.
TGAGAGGTGGGTGGGGTGTGTGAGAGACCATCACTACGACTCCCAACAGGCCCCCATGTCCACAGCGAGGGTGGTGGTGGGTGGTGAGAGGTGGGTGGTGTGAGTGAGAGGTCAGTGATATGTAATGTTGGAAACATAAAACATGTCATATCCACTGCATTGATCATGAAAATCTTGTCCCTCAGGTGATCGCAACTTGACTGGCGAAACCAGCAACCACCTGCAACAGTCACCCCACTAACAGCACAGACTCTGGGGACGATTCCATTGCCAGCTCCGGTGCGGAGGACGGAGCGGGCCCAAGCAGACTCCCAGGGCCATCAGGCTCACAGGACATCCCTGCCTCCACAACCTTGCCTGTGTCACTCCAGCAACACCTGCCATAGTGAGCTGTGCAGCCAACACCACCACCACTTCCAACACCACCAGTACCACCACTCCTGCCTGTGCCACCCTGCCTGACCCATCGCACGACGCAGGGCCATCTACATCCCAGCCAAGCAGGGAGAGTGGACGGGAAAGGACAGAGCTGAGGGCCCATCCCACAACCAGGAGTGCTTCTCAACCGCGAGCTGGGGAAGGACACCCACCCCATCCTGGCGCAGAAACACTGGAAGCCCTAGCCAGAGTCCAGGCCTCCTATGAGCGGGGGCAGGAATAGGCTGTTCGTGCCCACCAGGACTCAGTAGAGAACAGTAATCTGTTGCGGTCCATTGATAGCCGCATAGGGCAAATAGTGGACCTCATGGGCCAGCAAACAGCACTGTGGAGGGACTGGTTATCCCGCACCACACCACCCCCCTCACCCAAGTGCCCAGCCGCCACGGTCACCAACACCACCGCCATCGCCACCAGAGCCCATGGACACGGATGTGGCCCCTGACCAACCTGCCCCCCCCAGCTGTCTCCGTTCCGGCTCCAAGACGGAGGTGCCGTCCGAGGCTGGAAGTAGGTGAGAGCAGTGGGGATGCACCATCTACCCGCTCAAAGAGGGGCCGCCAATGACTCTAACCTTGCCTGAGCCTGCCATCCACCCGCAAACTATCCTGTCCCACAATGCCAAGTATTGGCACAGGTCTGCTGGACTAGCTGGACATGGCCCAATGTGGGGTCACCACGGTCTTTTCATCTACCATGACCTTTAACTCACACTCCCCCACCCAACACTTACTTGTAAATATCCACCAGCATCAATTCACAACCTGTAAATAAATTTCACTTAAACACTCAATGATGTGTTTCCTCCATGTTTTAATCACATGATTGTCTCAGAATCAGACATTACCAGGTGCCGGTATCTATGTCGGTGAGAATCATGCCTCTGTGGGAGTGACCTAGGGAAAATGAGAGACAACAAACACACGTCAGGAAACTGATTCACACCCATCACAACACACTGTACTGCAACATCCCACAAACCACACTCATCACCAATTCAGTGGATGAGAGGACACACATCATGGAGCTTTGCATGTACACAAAAAATACCACACACACATGCAAACATAACATACCAGAACAGCCAGCTTTGAAACACCACATCCACACACCACCAGCAAACAAACATCACGCATTGTCAACCTGCAAAAGAGGTAGTTACTCACATTCAAGGAAAATAGCGATCAATGAGCTGACGCCTCTGGTCCACACCTTCTTCCTCACCCCTATCCTCATCAGTCGACATGGGTGGGATGGGAGGCGGAGGAACTTGTTGGTCTTCAGGGTCCAAGATCAGTTCAATGTCATTGGGCAAGGCCAGGTTGTGGAGCATGCAGCAGGCAATCACGATCCTGCATACTTTGCTTGGTGAGTAAGGCAGGGCCCCTCTGGTTTTATCCAGGCAGCGAAGCCTAGACTTTAGCAGCCAAAAGTACGTTCCACCACTCTACGTGTCCTTCCATGGGCATCATTGTATCGCATTTCACCAGCTGTAGTTGGATTACGTATGGGACTCAGCAGCCATGGCCGGTTTGGGTACGCAGAGTCGCCTATGTGGGGGGATGACAGACACAAATAACACAACCAGGATTGGTGGGTACCCCATGCCACACAGAAAACACAACTGTCCCCACAGCATACTCACCAACAAGCCACGCACGTTCTGGATGCAGATTTGCCATCAGTTGGGGGACAATGCTGCTCCGCAGGATGTGGGGTCATGTGCGGAGCGTGAAAATCTTGCACACACATGGGATATGATGTTGTCGGCCAGACACCACCTGCACGTTGAGCGAATGAATGTGCATCCGATTGCGATATACCGGCTCACGTGCCCGGGGTGGAATGAGACCGATATGGGTGCCATCAATGGAACCCACTACGTGTGGTATCTGGCCCAGTGCATAGAAGTCTGCTTTGACTGCTGCCAACTCTGCCGCCCATGGAAAATGGGTGTAAATATCCTTGTAAATCATCATGGCTTTGAGAACATCCCGCAGACCATGCTGAACATGGACTGTGACATCCCCCCGGCATGTCCAACTGTGTACTGAAAGGTGCCAGTTGCAAAGAAGTGAAGTGCCGCCATCACCTTTGCTGTGGGTGTAATGGAACGAGGATATGTTCTTCGTGGCTGCAGATGAGGAGACAATTAGTCTACAAGCTCCAGCAATCTACGTCGATCAAGCCGGAATTTTCTGATCATCTCCTCGTCAACCATGTCCTCCAGCACAGTGTATGGACGATGCACATTTGGAGCCCTCCTGTGTGGGAGTAGATGTAGTAGATGTCAATTTACCAACAACGCATAGCTGTGCAACTCTATCACATGTAGGCCAACACAATCAAAATGAGAAATGTTGTCGACAATTATCATATGTGTGACATGTCTGAAATTACCTACAATACGGAGTAGCATAAAAACAATGTGCAGCCACTAGCAACATGATGTGTGCCAACATGTACAATGTACCGTACTGACATGTCAAAAGAACTGCCAACAAGACATGCCTAAGGACCCAAATGTGGACAAGCGTCATCACAGACACACATGCACACACAATACGATAATGCTACACACACTCCATGTCTTCATGCACCAATGACCACACCTACAATGGTGAGCATCCTCAAATTACATGCATGGTCACAAAAGAGGCAACACACATACGCATACACAGAATGCATGTGTACCCCAACCATTGTTACTTGCACACACAAACCACACACTGACAACAGATTCTGAATGTGGCCAGAAAGCCTTGATGTACTGTGTAGATGTGAAGAAGTTGAAACGTGTGTAAGGACACAAATTATCGTCAACACGTCGACATGCACATGTGTAGCAAATTGGGTGCACATCAATGGGCATAGTATGAACACACATGATATAGTGCATGACATATGCTGTTTTGCCATCACGGTCACAGCCCTCATAAAGCATGTGCGGACTAACACGACGGTGCAGCATTTGAAAATATACAATCAGTGGCGTCCCATGGCGGTGCACTGCTTCCGCTATTTTCGATTGCGCATACGCGCCCCGCGTTTACCCCTTCCCATTGGCTGCATGTGCACGGACCGTCACGGTCACACATCGGCAACCGCATGTGTGCGCTTCCGCGATGGATGCATCTTTTGCAACAATGTTCAATCAGTGGCGCCACCACGGCAGTGCACGCATTCCGCAGGGGAGGTACAGGCCAACACATCCTTGTGATTATGAAATTCGAAATGGCAGTTCATGACCCCCTTACAGTTACATTGCAGCATCCACCGTAGACTGGCTGGCCACAGCCGCTGTGCCAGAACAGTCACCCACTGCTGTGCCAGGCCAGACACCCACCGCCAGCCCAGCCCGGTCACCCACCGCCGTGCCGGGCCATACACCCACTGCCGGCCCAGCCCAGTCACCCACCACCGTGCCAGGCCAGACACCCACCGCCGGGTGTTGACTGGCCTGGGACGGCAGTGGGTGACTGGGCTGGGCCGGCGGTGGGTGTCTGGCCTGGCACGGCGGTGGGTGACCGGGCTGGCCCAGCGGTGGGTGTCTGGCCTGGCACGGCGGTGGGTGACTGGGCTGGCACGGCGGTTGTGGACCGGCCGTGGCCGGCCGGTCTACAGTGGATGATGCAATGTGACTGTAAGGGGGGTCATGAACTGCCATTTCGAATTTCATAATCACAAGGATGTATTGGCCTGCACCTCCCCCGCGGAATGCGTGCACCGCCATGGTGGCGCCACTGATTGAACATTGTTGCAAAAGATGCATCCGTCGCGGAAGCGCGTACATGCGGTTGCCGATGTGTGACCGTGACGGTCCGTGCACATGCAGCCAATGGGGAGAGGTAACGCGGGGCACGTATGCGCAATCGAAAATAGCGGAAGCCGTGCACCGCCACACCAGGGCCAGTCATTGGCCCTTTTTAAAAGAGGCATCCAGGGGAAACTAATTGCTGCTGACGTGTGCCACTGACATGGGCTCAGAGCCCTGTATATGTGTGATTTTCACAAGCACACATTCACTGCTGTGATCCAGTGCTGCCTGTGACCATCACCTCGACCTGCTGCTGCTGAGCTGACCAACGACTGCTGCCTGTGACTATCACCTCGACCTGCTGCTGCTGAGCTGACCAACGACTGCTGCCTGTGACCATCACCTCGACCTGCTGCTGCTGAGCTGACCAACGACTGCTGCCTGTGACCATCACCTCGACCTGCTGCTGCTGAACTGACCAAGGACTGCTGCCTGTGACCATCACCTCGACCTGCTGCTGCTGAGATGACCAAAGACTGCTGCTGTAGTGCCACAGTCCAGGACCTTGCCATGCAGAGAGTGCAAGAGATCCAGTCTCGTCCCTTCACCGCAGCGGAACTAGATGTTCTTGTGGCCGATGTGCTCAGCCACTACGAACAGCTCTACGGTGCACCCGGACAGATGGTAAGTGCAGTGGTGTACATGTTGTTGGCCATGAGGTGGTCAGTGGCTCCTGTATTCTGCAAGCCTGGCGGTGTGCTGTGGGACCTTCACATGTGTTGTGCAGAGCATGGCTGCATGTAGATACGTGTTTCTACGAAGTTTGTGCATGTCATTCTGTCCACTTATGTTACCCTCTTGTCTCCCATCATGGTAGGTAAAGCTGCACCTTCGCAAGGCTGTGTGGAGGACCATAGCACGTGATGTGCGGGCAGTGGGGGTGTGCAATAGACGACACACACACTGCCACAAGCGCTGGGACGACATATCCAGGCTTAGCAAGAATGTTGCGGAGATGACACTGGGGATGATTCCAATATCTTCACGTCTGGCCTAAAGCACCATGACCCCTCTTATGCACCGTATCATTGCTGTGACGCATCCTGACGTGTCCGCCCAGCTGAGTGGGGATCAACAGCAAACTAGCGGTAAGCAGACTGTATGTGTATGTTACTTGGGAGTGCAATGCATGTACTTGTGCTCAGACACAGTAGTGACTTCCGTGGTGCGGATGTTTTGCAGAAATGCCATGTTGGTGCCATTAGCGGAGTGTGCGTTGGCATCCATGTCCGCCAGGTTGACAGGCCACTTGCTTAGTAGTTGAGGGTTCAAGGACATGCCGTAGAGGTCTGTGGTCCCATGGTATGACATGTCTGCAGATCTACATGCACTTTCCCTGTTCGTATGATGTACATGTTCACGGCCACCTCCGGTTCTTTAATGTGAGGATGACTGGTAGGGGTGGGACGTGTGCAGGATGGGGGCTACATAATCTTTGTCTGAAATGGAATAAGAGATTTCTTGTCCTTCAGTACGTGAGTGTGGCACTTACTTGCACCTCTTTTCTCTCAATTTCAGCTTTGGCAGAGGGCACTGACCCTCAGACGACGGAGATGAGTGGTGGCAATGCATGCGGATCGGACATCACACACACGCAGACTGACACAGAAGAGGGCAGCCCCGGAGAGGGTGACAGGACCATCCCTGAGGACTCGCATGTCGAAACACCATCGTCCTCATCTTCCGACAGCGTGGGTGAGTCAGCACTGTTGTCACAGACAGGGAGTGGGCAATCAACACCTTCGGTCGGGACACAGCACACAGGTCCCACACTGCCGCCAACTGCAGCAAGTACTGCTCGTGCACGCAGAAGTAAGGGGGAGCAGAGTGGCCTTCGGTGCAGGCACCGCTGCCCCTGCCCCGGTGACCCAAAGTGCACTTTGTGCTGAGGCTGTTGATCTGCTGCGACAGCTGTGTGTGGGGCAGACCAACACGATGAATGCATTCCAAGACCACGATAGGAAGTTGGGGCAGGTGTTGGCATTCATGGAAGGGATGCATGGCGATGTTGCTGGTCTACACAGAACAGTTCAGTCATTGCCAAACACTGTGTCTTCTGCCATTGTACAGTCGCATAGACAGGGTGCTACTTCTGTTCCCCCATCTACACCACTTGATGTCTCAGGGGGGAGTGAATTTTCTGACCAGGACTCTTTTACAGGTTATTTCACTAGAAGCAGCCACAGGCAGCACGGCAGGGCACGGAGGGCACAGACACCATCCCCTAGGACAGGAAAATCTGTTACCAAAGACGACGTGAAATACACTGGAGTTCACACACAGGATCCCCAAGGGGTGTTGGGGGAAATGGCTTCACATGCTACACAGGCATCCCACACAAAAGGTAAGGGAAACTGCCAAGTCCTGGGACACTCCCTTGGACAAGGATACTACAAAGACAAAGCCACCTCAAAAGAGCCGGGACACTCCCAAGGACAAGGACACTACTAAGGAAGGGGCGACTCCCAAGAGCAGGGACAAGGACACTACAAAGGCAAAGCCACCTCAAAAGAGCAGGGACACTCCCAAGGACAAGGACACTACTAAGGAAGGGGTGACTCCCAAGACGAGGGACAAGGACACTACAAAGGCAAAGGCACCTCAAAAGAGCAGGGTCACTCCCAAGGACAAGGACAATACTAAGGAAGGGGCGACTCCCGAGAGCAGGGAAAAGGACACTGCAAAGCCAAAGGCACCTCAAAAGAGCAGGGACACTCCCAAGGACAAGGACACTGCTAAGGAAGGGGCGACTCCCAAGAGCAGGGACACTCCCAGGAACAGGCACACATCAGAGGAAGGGGAATCTCCCAAGTGCAGGGACACTCCCAGGGACAAGGTCGCTTCTAGAGACAGGTACACTACAAAGGACAAGTCTGCAGCCAGGGACAGGGCACCGTCCAGGGAACAGGGGAAGTCCAGAGACAAGACTCCTCCTACGGCCAAGGCACATCCAAGGGACAAGGCTTCTCCCATAGACACTAGCTCCATCAAGGACAGGCATACATCACCCCTGGCTGCACTGAGGCTGATGTTGTTGAAGGAACGGAAAACAGATGTCTCCGCGGCGGAGTTCCCCCATACCTCCACTCCCATCCAGGCCTGTCAGAAGCAGAGGAAGGAGTACCCTGTTGTTGCATCCCCCATTACACATGATGCAGAGGCCAGAAGGCAGGCACACAGCAAACGACAAGCAGGGTCCAGCACGTCCCCAGAGAGCAGACCCCCAGCAGCACATGCTCCACCTTTGATGGGTGATATTTCATTTGAGTCCGCACCACTTGCCAGTCCTGTCATGTCCAGGGTGCCCTAACATATCCCTAAGAAACGTAGACACACACCATTGACACCTGACCACCCCGATGTCGCTCCAGTACAGCTATCCCCAGCTCCCAGAGCCACCCTGCCTCCTGGCCCATACACCCCTGTGGCTCATCATTTCGGTGTTCCCAGTGGTGCATCAGAGGTTCACTCTCAGTTGTCAGATAGTGGCACTGTGTCTGTTGTTTGCTGTCATGCATCATGTAGTGGCACTGTCTCAGTTGTGCCCTCTCCTGTTTCTGGTGCTGGCAGTGTGTCTGGGTCTATGGCTCATGTGTCAGTCACTAGAGCTGTGGCTGTGTCTCACACTCCTAATTCTGGTGCTGGCAGTGTGTCTGGAACGATGACTCATGTTTCAGTCACTAGAGCTGTGGCTGTGTCTCACATTTCTGTTTCGGGTGCTGGCAGTGTGATTGGATCGAGGGCTCATGTGTCAGTCACTACATCTGTGGCTGTGTGTCACACTCCTGGTTCTGGTGCTGGCAGTGTGTCTGGGTCTATGGCTCATGTGTCAGTCACTAGAGCTGTGGCCGTGTGTCACACTCCTGGTTCTGGTGCTGGCAGTGTGTCTGTGTCTATGGCTCATGTTTCAGTCACTAGAGCTGTGGCTGTGTCTCACACTCCTATGTCTGGTGATGGCAGTGTGTCTGGGTCGATGGCTCATTTGTCAGTCACTAGAGCTGTGGCTGTGTCTCACACTCCTATGTCTGGTGATGGCAGTGTGTCTGGGTCGATGGCTCATTTGTCAGTCACTAGAGCAGTGGCTGTGTTTCACACTCCAGTTTCTGGTGCTACCAGTGTGTCAGAGGCAAGTAGTTCAGGCAGTCCACCAGCTTCAGTGATGTGAGGTGTATTTACCTTCACTCACATGTCATTTGACTTGGTGTGTAGATTGTCCATTGTAACCAGCCATGCATTGTTGTTGTCCTTGGGACGGGTACCTTGAACCACGTACTTGTGCTGCCTCTGATGTCCCTGCTCTGTTGGCCACAATGCCCTGTTGCTGTTCTGATACTGCATTCTGCCCTCTCATGTGCTGCCTCTGATGTACCTGTTCAATACCATGGACTGTTGATGCACTTAGCCCCTCTCATGTGCTGCCTCTGATGTACCTGCTCGATGCCATGGACTGTTGATGCACTTAGCCCCTCTCATGTGCTGCCTCTGATGTACCTGTTCTGTTGGCCACAATGCCCTGTTGCTGTTCTGATACTGCATTCTGCCCTCTCATGTGCTGCCTCTGATGTACCTGCTCTGTTGTCCACAATGCCCTGTTGCTGTTCTGATACTGCATTCTGCCCTCTCATGTGCTGCCTCTGATGTACCTGCTCTGTTGGCCACAATGCCCTGTTGCTGTTCTGATACTGCATTCTGCCCTCTCATGTGCTGCCTCTGATGTACCTGTTCGATGCCATGGACTGTTGATGCACTTAGCCCCTCTCATGTGCTGCCTCTGATGTACCTGTTGTTGATGCACTTAGCCTATCTCATGTGCTGCCTCTGATGTGCCTGTTCGATGCCATGGACTGTTGATGCACTTAGCCCCTCTCACGTGCTGACTCTGATGTACCTGCTCTGTTGGCCACAACGCCCTGTTGCTGTTCTAATACTGCATTCTGCCCTCTCATGTGCTGCCTCTGATGTACCTGCTCTGTTGTCCACAATGCCCTGTTGCTGTTCTGATACTGCATTTTGCCCTCTCATGTGCTGCCTCTGATGTACCTGCTCAGTTGTCCACAATGCCCTGTTGCTGTTCTGATACTGCATTCTGCCCTCTCATGTGCTGCCTCTGATGTACCTGTTCGATGCCATGGACTCGTTGATGCACTTAGCCCCTCTAATGTGCTGTCTCTGATGTACCTGTTCAGTGCAATGGACTGTTGCTAAACTTAGCCCCTCTCATGTGCTGCCTCTGATGTACCTGTTCGATGCCATGGGCTGTTAATGCATTTAGCCCCTCTCATGTGCTGCCTCTGATGTACCTGTTCAATGCCATGGACTGTTGATGCACTTAGCCCCTCACATGTGCTGCCTCTGATGTACCTGTTCGATGCCATGGACTGTTGATGCACTTAGCCCCTCTCATGTGCTGCCTCTGATGTACCTGCTCTGTTGTCCACAATGCCCTGTTGCTGTTCTGATACTGCATTCTGCCCTCTCATGTGCTGCCTCTGATGCACCTGCTCTGTTGGCCACAATGCCCTGCTGCTGTTCTGATACTGCATTCTGCCCTCTCATGTGCTGCCTCTGATGTACCTGCTCAGTTGTCCACAATGCCCTGTTGCTGTTCTGATACTGCATTCTGCCCTCTCATGTGCTGCCTCTGATGTACCTGTTCGATGCCATGGACTGTTGATGCACTTAGCCCCTCTCATGTGCTGCCTCTGATGTACCTGTTCGATACCATGGACTGTTGATGCACTTAGCCCCTCTCATGTGCTGCCTCTGATGTACCTGTTCAATGGCATGGACTGTTCATGCACTTAGCCCCTCTCAAGTGCTGCCTCTGATGTACCTGCTCTGTTGGCCACAATGCCCTGTTGCTATTCTGATACTGCATTCTGCCCTCTCAAATGTTGACTCTGATGTACCTGCTCAGTTGTCTACAATGCCCTGTTGCTGTTCTTATACTGCATTCTGCCCTCTCATGTGCTGCCTCTGATGTACCTGTTCGATGCCATGGACTGTTGATGCACTTAGCCCCTCTCATGTGCTGCCTCTGATGTACCTGTTCGATGCCATGGACTGTTGATGCACTTAGCCCCTCTCATGTGCTGCCTCTGATGTACCTGTTCGATACCATGGACTGTTAATGCATTTAGCCCCTCTCATGTGCTGCCTCTGATGTACCTGTTCAATGCCATGGACTGTTGATGCACTTAGCCCCTCACATGTGCTGCCTCTGATGTACCTGTTCGATGCCATGGACTGTTGATGCACTTAGCCCCTCTCATGTGCTGCCTCTGATGTACCTGCTCTGTTGTCCACAATGCCCTGTTGCTGTTCTGATACTGCATTCTGCCCTCTCATGTGCTGCCTCTGATGCACCTGCTCTGTTGGCCACAATGCCCTGCTGCTGTTCTGATACTGCATTCTGCCCTCTCATGTGCTGCCTCTGATGTACCTGCTCAGTTGTCCACAATGCCCTGTTGCTGTTCTGATACTGCATTCTGCCCTCTCATGTGCTGCCTCTGATGTACCTGTTCGATGCCATGGACTGTTGATGCACTTAGCCCCTCTCATGTGCTGCCTCTGATGTACCTGTTCGATACCATGGACTGTTGATGCACTTAGCCCCTCTCATGTGCTGCCTCTGATGTACCTGTTCAATGGCATGGACTGTTCATGCACTTAGCCCCTCTCAAGTGCTGCCTCTGATGTACCTGCTCTGTTGGCCACAATGCCCTGTTGCTATTCTGATACTGCATTCTGCCCTCTCAAATGTTGACTCTGATGTACCTGCTCAGTTGTCTACAATGCCCTGTTGCTGTTCTTATACTGCATTCTGCCCTCTCATGTGCTGCCTCTGATGTACCTGTTCGATGCCATGGACTGTTGATGCACTTAGCCCCTCTCATGTGCTGCCTCTGATGTACCTGTTCGATGCCATGGACTGTTGATGCACTTAGCCCCTCTCATGTGCTGCCTCTGATGTACCTGTTCGATACCATGGACTGTTGATGCACTTAGCCCCTCTCATGTGCTGCCTCTGATGTACCTGTTCAATGCCATGGACTGTTCATGCACTTAGCCCCTCTCAAGTGCTGCCTCTGATGTACCTGCTCTGTTGGCCACAATGCCCTGTTGCTGTTCTGATACTGCATTCTGCCCTCTCAAGTGCTGACTCTGATGTACGTGCTCTGTTGTCCACAATGCCCTGTTGCTGTTCTGATACTGCATTCTGCCCTCTCATATGCTGCCTCTGATGTACCTGCTCTGTTGGCCACAATGCCCTGTTGCTGTTCTGATACTGCATTCTGCCCTCTCATGTGCTGCCTCTGATGTACCTGCTCAGTTGTCTACAATGCCCTGTTGCTGTTCTTATACTGCATTCTGCCCTCTCATGTGCTGCCTCTGATGTACCTGTTCGATGCCATGGACTGTTGATGCACTTAGCCCCTCTCATGTGCTGCCTCTGATGTACCTGCTCGATCCCATGGACTGTTGATGCACTTAGCCCCTCTCATGTGCTGCCTCTGATGTTCCTGCTCTGTTGGCCACAATGCCCTGTTGCTGTTCTGATACTGCATTCTGCCCTCTCATGTGCTGCCTCTGATGTACCTGCTCTGTTGTCCACAATGCCCTGTTGCTGTTCTGATACTGCATTCTGCCCTCTCATGTGCTGCCTCTGATGTACCTGCTCTGTTGGCCACAATGCCCTGTTGCTGTTCTGATACTGCATTCTGCCCTCTCATGTGCTGCCTCTGATGTACCTGTTCGATGCCATGGACTGTTGATGCACTTAGCCCCTCTCATGTGCTGCCTCTGATGTACCTGTTGTTGATGCAGTTAGCCTATCTCATGTGCTGCCTCTGATGTGCCTGTTCGATGCCATGGACTGTTGATGCACTTAGCCCCTCTCATGTGCTGACTCTGATGTACCTGCTCTGTTGTCCACAATGCCCTGTTGCTGTTCTGATACTGCATTCTGCCCTCTCATGTGCTGCCTCTGATGCACCTGCTCTGTTGGCCACAATGCCCTGCTGCTGTTCTGATACTGCATTCTGCCCTCTCATGTGCTGCCTCTGATGTACCTGCTCAGTTGTCCACAATGCCCTGTTGCTGTTCTGATACTGCATTCTGCCCTCTCATGTGCTGCCTCTGATGTACCTGTTCGATGCCATGGACTGTTGATGCACTTAGCCCCTCTCATGTGCTGCCTCTGATGTACCTGTTCGATACCATGGACTGTTGATGCACTTAGCCCCTCTCATGTGCTGCCTCTGATGTACCTGTTCAATGGCATGGACTGTTCATGCACTTAGCCCCTCTCAAGTGCTGCCTCTGATGTACCTGCTCTGTTGGCCACAATGCCCTGTTGCTATTCTGATACTGCATTCTGCCCTCTCAAATGTTGACTCTGATGTACCTGCTCAGTTGTCTACAATGCCCTGTTGCTGTTCTTATACTGCATTCTGCCCTCTCATGTGCTGCCTCTGATGTACCTGTTCGATGCCATGGACTGTTGATGCACTTAGCCCCTCTCATGTGCTGCCTCTGATGTACCTGTTCGATGCCATGGACTGTTGATGCACTTAGCCCCTCTCATGTGCTGCCTCTGATGTACCTGTTCGATACCATGGACTGTTGATGCACTTAGCCCCTCTCATGTGCTGCCTCTGATGTACCTGTTCAATGCCATGGACTGTTCATGCACTTAGCCCCTCTCAAGTGCTGCCTCTGATGTACCTGCTCTGTTGGCCACAATGCCCTGTTGCTGTTCTGATACTGCATTCTGCCCTCTCAAGTGCTGACTCTGATGTACGTGCTCTGTTGTCCACAATGCCCTGTTGCTGTTCTGATACTGCATTCTGCCCTCTCATATGCTGCCTCTGATGTACCTGCTCTGTTGGCCACAATGCCCTGTTGCTGTTCTGATACTGCATTCTGCCCTCTCATGTGCTGCCTCTGATGTACCTGCTCAGTTGTCTACAATGCCCTGTTGCTGTTCTTATACTGCATTCTGCCCTCTCATGTGCTGCCTCTGATGTACCTGTTCGATGCCATGGACTGTTGATGCACTTAGCCCCTCTCATGTGCTGCCTCTGATGTACCTGCTCGATGCCATGGACTGTTGATGCACTTAGCCCCTCTCATGTGCTGCCTCTGATGTTCCTGCTCTGTTGGCCACAATGCCCTGTTGCTGTTCTGATACTGCATTCTGCCCTCTCATGTGCTGCCTCTGATGTACCTGCTCTGTTGTCCACAATGCCCTGTTGCTGTTCTGATACTGCATTCTGCCCTCTCATGTGCTGCCTCTGATGTACCTGCTCTGTTGGCCACAATGCCCTGTTGCTGTTCTGATACTGCATTCTGCCCTCTCATGTGCTGCCTCTGATGTACCTGTTCGATGCCATGGACTGTTGATGCACTTAGCCCCTCTCATGTGCTGCCTCTGATGTACCTGTTGTTGATGCAGTTAGCCTATCTCATGTGCTGCCTCTGATGTGCCTGTTCGATGCCATGGACTGTTGATGCACTTAGCCCCTCTCATGTGCTGACTCTGATGTACCTGCTCTGTTGGCCACAATGCCCTGTTGCTGTTCTGATACTGCATTCTGCCCACTCATGTGCTGCTTCTGATGTACCTGCTCTGTTGTCCACAATGCCCTGTTGCTGTTCTGATACTGCATTCTGCCCTCTCATGTGCTGCCTTTGATGTACCTGCTCTGTTGGCCACAATGCCCTGGTGCTGTTCTGATACTGCATTCTGCCCTCTCATGTGCTGCCTCTGATGTACCTGCTCTGTTGTCCACAATGCCCTGTTGCTGTTCTGATACTGCATTCTGCCCTCTCATGTGCTGCCTCTGATGTACCTGCTCTGTTGGCCACAATGCCCTGTTGCTGTTCTGATACTGCATTATGCCCTCTCATGTGCTGCCTCTGATGTACCTGTTCGATGCCATGGACTGTTGATGCACTTAGCCCCTCTCATGTGCTGCCTCTGATGTACCTGTTGTTGATGCACTTAGCCTATCTCATGTGCTGCCTCTGATGTGCCTGTTTGATGCCATGGACTGTTGATGCACTTAGCCCCTCTCATGTGCTGACTCTGATGTACCTGCTCTGTTGGCCACAATGCCCTGTTGCTGTTCTGATACTGCATTCTGCCCTCTCATGTGCTGCCTCTGATGTACCTGCTCTGTTGTCCACAATGCCCTGTTGCTGTTCTGATACTGCATTCTGCCCTCTCATGTGCTGCCTCTGATGTACCTGCTCTGTTGGCCACAATGCCCTGTTGCTGTTCTGATACTGCATTCTGCCCTCTCATGTGCTGCCTCTGATGTACCTGCTCAGTTGTCCACAATGCCCTGTTGCTGTTCCTATACTGCATTCTGCCCTCTCATGTGCTGCCTCTGATGTACCTGTTCGATGCCATGGACTCGTTGATGCACTTAGCCCCTCTAATGTGCTGTCTCTGATGTACCTGTTCAGTGATATGGACTGTTGCTAAACTTAGCCCCTCTCATGTGCTACCTCTGATGTACCTGTTCGATGCCATGGACTGTTGATGCACTTAGCCCCTCTCATGTGCTGCCTCTGGTGTACCTGTTCAATGCCATGGACTGTTGATGCACGTAGCCCCTCACATGTGCTGCCTCTGATGTACCTGTTCGATGCCATGGACTGTTGATGCACTTAGCCCCTCTCATGTGCTGCCTCTGATGTACCTGCTCTGTTGTCCACAATGCCCTGTTGCTGTTCTGATACTGCATTCTGCCCTCTCATGTGCTGCCTCTGATGTACCTGCTCTGTTGGCCACAATGCCCTGTTGCTGTTCTGATACTGCATTCTGCCCTCTCATGTGCTGCCTCTGA
Source organism: Lissotriton vulgaris (assembly GCF_964263255.1). NCBI lineage: Eukaryota > Metazoa > Chordata > Amphibia > Caudata > Salamandridae > Lissotriton > Lissotriton vulgaris. Next base: position 27,159 of record NW_028252413.1, read on the forward strand.
TGTACCTGCTCAGTTGTCCACAATGCCCTGTTGCTGTTCTGATACTGCATTCTGCCCTCTCATGTGCAGCCTCTGATGTACCTGTTGGATGCCATGGACTGTTGATGCAGTTAGACCCTCTCATGTGCTGCCTCTGATGTACCTGTTCGATACCATGGACTGTTGATGCACTTAGCCCCTCTCATGTGCTGCCTCTGATGTACCTGTTCAATGCCATAGACTGTTCATGCACTTAGCCCCTCTCAAGTGCTGCCTCTGATGTACCTGCTCTGTTGGCCACAATGCCCTGTTGCTGTTCTGATACTGCATTCTGCCATCTCAAGTGCTGACTCTGATGTACGTGCTCTGTTGTCTACAATGCCCTGTTGCTGTTCTGATACTGCATTCTGCCCTCTCATGTGCTGCCTCTGATGTACCTGCTCTGTTGGCCACAATGCCCTGTTGCTGTTCTGATACTGCATTCTGCCCTCTCATGTGCTGCCTCTGATGTACCTGCTCAGTTGTCTACAATGCCCTGTTGCTGTTCTTATACTGCATTCTGCCCTCTCATGTGCTGCCTCTGATGTACCTGTTCGATGCCATGGACTGTTGATGCACTTAGCCCCTCTCATGTGCTGCCTCTGATGTACCTGCTCGATGCCATGGACTGTTGATGCACTTAGCCCCTCTCATGTGCTGCCTCTGATGTTCCTGCTCTGTTGGCCACAATGCCCTGTTGCTGTTCTGATACTGCATTCTGCCCTCTCATGTGCTGCCTCTGATGTACCTGCTCTGTTGTCCACAATGCCCTGTTGCTGTTCTGATACTGCATTCTGCCCTCTCATGTGCTGCCTCTGATGTACCTGCTCTTTTGGCCACAATGCCCTGTTGCTGTTCTGATACTGCATTCTGCCCTCTCATGTGCTGCCTCTGATGTACCTGTTCGATGCCATGGACTGTTGATGCACTTAGCCCCTCTCATGTGCTGCCTCTGATGTACCTGTTGTTGATGCACTTAGCCTATCTCATGTGCTGCCTCTGATGTGCCTGTTCGATGCCATGGACTGTTGATGCACTTAGCCCCTCTTATGTGCTGACTCTGATGTACCTGCTCTGTTGGCCACAATGCCCTGTTGCTGTTCTGATACTGCATTCTGCCCTCTCATGTGCTGCCTCTGATGTACCTGCTCTGTTGTCCACAATGCCCTGTTGCTGTTCTGATACTGCATTCTGCCCTCTCACGTGCTGCCTCTGATGTACCTGCTCGATGCCATGGACTGTTGATGCACTTAGCCCCTCTCATGTGCTGCCTCTGATGTACCTGCTCGATGCCATGGACTGTTGATGCACTTAGCCCCTCTCATGTGCTGCCTCTGATGTTCCTGCTCTGTTGGCCACAGTGCCCTGTTGCTGTTCTGATACTGCATTCTGCCCTCTCATGTGCTGCCTCTGATGTACCTGCTCTGTTGTCCACAATGCCCTGTTGCTGTTCTGATACTGCATTCTGCCCTCTCATGTGCTGCCTCTGATGTACCTGCTCTGTTGGCCACAATGCCCTGTTGCTGTTCTGATACTGCATTCTGCCCTCTCATGTGCTGCCTCTGATGTACCTGTTCGATGCCATGGACTGTTGATGCACTTAGCCCCTCTCATGTGCTGCCTCTGATGTACCTGTTGTTGATGCACTTAGCCTATCTCATGTGCTGCCTCTGATGTGCCTGTTCGATGCCATGGACTGTTGATGCACTTAGCCCCTCTCATGTGCTGACTCTGATGTACCTGCTCTGTTGGCCACAATTCCGTGTTGCTGTTCTGATACTGCATTCTGCCCTCTCATGTGCTGCCTCTGATGTACCTGCTCTGTTGTACACAATGCCCTGTTGCTGTTCTGATACTGCATTCTGCCCTCTCATGTGCTGCCTCTGATGTACCTGCTCTGTTGGCCACAATGCCCTGTTGCTGTTCTGATACTGCATTCTGCCCTCTCATGTGCTGCCTCTGATGTACCTGCTCAGTTGTCCACAATGCCCTGTTGCTGTTCTGATACTGCATTCTGGCCTCTCATGTGCTGCCTCTGATGTACCTGTTTAATGCCATGGACTGTTGATGCACTTAGCCCCTCTCATGTGCTGCCTCTGATGTACCTGTTCGATACCATGGACTGTTGATGCACTTAGCCCCTCTCATGTGCTGCCTCTGATGTACCTGTTCAATGCCATGGACTGTTCATGCACTTAGCCCCTCTCAAGTGCTGCCTCTGATGTACCTGCTCTGTTGGCCACAATGCCCTGTTGCCGTTCTGATACTGCATTCTGCCCTCTCAAGTGCTGACTCTGATGTACGTGCTCTGTTGTCCACAATGCCCTGTTGCTGTTCTGATACTGCATTCTGCCCTCTCATGTGCTGCCTCTGATGTACCTGCTCTGTTGGCCACAATGCCCTGTTGCTGTTCTGATACTGCATTCTGCCCTCTCATGTGCTGCCTCTGATGTACCTGCTCAGTTGTCTACAATGCCCTGTTGCTGTTCTTATACTGAATTCTGCCCTCTCATGTGCTGCCTCTGATGTACCTGTTCGATGCCATGGACTGTTGATGCACTTAGCCCCTCTCATGTGCTGCCTCTGATGTACCTGCTCGATGCCATGGACTGTTGATGCACTTAGCCCCTTGCATGTGCTGCCTCTGATGTTCCTGCTCTGTTGTCCACAATGCCCTGTTGCTGTTCTGATACTGCATTCTGCCCTCTCATGTGCTGCCTCTGATGTACCTGCTCTGTTGGCCACAATGCCCTGTTGCTGTTCTGATACTGCATACTGCCCTCTCATGTGCTGCCTCTGATGTACCTGTTCGATGCCATGGACTGTTGATGCACTTAGCCCCTCTCATGTGCTGCCTCTGATGTACCTGTTGTTGATGCAATTAGCCTATCTCATGTGCTGCCTCTGATGTGCCTGTTCGATGCCATGGACTGTTGATGCACTTAGCCCCTCTCATGTGCTGACTCTGATGTACCTGCTCTGTTGGCCACAATGCCCTGTTGCTGTTCTGATACTGCATTCTGCCCTCTCATGTGCTGCCTCTGATGTACCTGCTCTGTTGTCCACAATGCCCTGTTGCTGTTCTGATACTGCATTCTGCCCTCTCATGTGCTGCCTCTGATGTACCTGCTCTGTTGGCCACAATGCCCTGTTGCTGTTCTGATACTGCATTCTGCCCTCTCATGTGCTGCCTCTGATGTACCTGCTCAGTTGTCCACAATGCCCTGTTGCTGTGCTGATACTGCAATTTGCCCTCTCATGTGCTGCCTCTGATGTACCTGTTCGATGCCATGGACTTGTTGATGCACTTAGCCCCTCTAATGTGCTGCCTCTGATGTACCTGTTCAGTGCAATGGACTGTTGCTGCACTTAGCCCCTCTCATGTGCTGCCTCTGATGTACCTGTTCGATGCCATGGACTGTTGATGCACTTAGCCCCACTCATGTGCTGCCTCTGATGTACCTGTTCAATGCCATGGACTGTTGATGCACTTAACCCCTCACATGTGCTGCCTCTGATGTACCTGTTCGATGCCATGGACTGTTGATGCACTTAGCCCCTCTCATGTGCTGCCTCTGATGTACCTGCTCTGTTGTCCAGAATGCCCTGTTGCTGTTCTGATACTGCATTCTGCCCTCTCATGTGCTGCCTCTGATGTACCTGCTCTGTTGGCCACAATGCCCTGTTGCTGTTCTGATACTGCATTCTGCCCTCTCAAATGTTGACTCTGATGTACCTGCTCAGTTGTCTACAATGCCCTGTTGCTGTTCTTATACTGCATTCTGCCCTCTCATGTGCTGCCTCTGATGTACCTGTTCGATGCCATGGACTGTTGATGCACTTAGCCCCTCTCATGTGCTGCCTCTGATGTACCTGTTCAATGCCATGGACTGTTGATGCACTTAGCCCCTCACATGTGCTGCCTCTGATGTACCTGTTCGATGCCATGGACTGTTGATGCACTTAGCCCCTCTCATGTGCTGCCTCTGATGTACCTGCTCTGTTGTCCACAATGCCCTGTTGCTGTTCTGATACTGCATTCTGCCCTCTCATGTGCTGCCTCTGATGTACCTGCTCTGTTGGCCACAATGCCCTGTTGCTGTTCTGATACTGCATTCTGCCCTCTCATGTGCTGCCTCTGATGTACCTGCTCAGTTGTCCACAATGCCCTGTTGCTGTTCTGATACTGCATTCTGCCCTCTCATGTGCTGCCTCTGATGTACCTGTTCGATGCCATGGACTGTTGATGCACTTAGCCCCTCTCATGTGCTGCCTCTGATGTACCTGTTCAATACCATGGACTGTTGATGCACTTAGCCCCTCTCATGTGCTGCCTCTGATGTACCTGTTCAATACCATGGACTGTTCATGCACTTAGCCCCTCTCAAGTGCTGCCTCTGATGTACCTGCTCTGTTGGCCACAATGCCCTGTTGCTGTTCTGATACTGCATTCTGCCCTCTCAATTGCTGACTCTGATGTACGTGCTCTGTTGTCCACAATGCCCTGTTGATGTTCTGATACTGCATTCTGCCCTCTCATATGCTGCCTCTGATGTACCTGCTCTGTTGGCCACAATGCCCTGTTGCTGTTCTGATACTGCATTCTGCCCTCTCATGTGCTGCCTCTGATGTACCTGCTCAGTTGTCTACAATGCCCTGTTGCTGTTCTTATACTGCATTCTGCCCTCTCATGTGCTGCCTCTGATGTACCTGTTCGATGCCATGGACTGTTGATGCACTTAGCCCCTCTCATGTGCTGCCTCTGATGTACCTGCTCGATGCAATGGACTGTTGATGCACTTAGCCCCTCTCATGTGCTGCCTCTGATGTTCCTGCTCTGTTGGCCACAATGCCCTGTTGCTGTTCTGATACTGCATTCTGCCCTCTCATGTGCTGCCTCTGATGTACCTGCTCTGTTGTCCACAATGCCCTGTTGCTGTTCCGATACTGCATTCTGCCCTCTCATGTGCTGCCTCTGATGTACCTGCTCTGTTGGCCACAATGCCCTGTTGCTGTTCTGATACTGCATTCTGCCCTCTCATGTGCTGCCTCTGATGTACCTGTTCGATGCCATGGACTGTTGATGCACTTAGCCCCTCTCATGTGCTGCCTCTGATGTACCTGTTGTTGATGCACTTAGCCTATCTCATGTGCTGCCTCTGATGTGCCTGTTCAATGCCATGGACTGTTGATGCACTTAGCCCCTCTCATGTGCTGACTCTGATGTACCTGCTCTGTTGGCCACAATGCCCTGTTGCTGTTCTGATACTGCATTCTGCCCTCTCATGTGCTGCCTCTGATGTACCTGCTCAGTTGTCTACAATGCCCTGTTGCTGTTCTTATACTGCATTCTGCCCTCTCATGTGCTGCCTCTGATGTACCTGTTCGATGCCATGGACTGTTGATGCACTTAGCCCCTCTCATGTGCTGCCTCTGATGTACCTGCTCGATGCCATGGACTGTTGATGCACTTAGCCCCTTGCATGTGCTGCCTCTGATGTTCCTGCTCTGTTGTCCACAATGCCCTGTTGCTGTTCTGATACTGCATTCTGCCCTCTCATGTGCTGCCTCTGATGTACCTGCTCTGTTGGCCACAATGCCCTGTTGCTGTTCTGATACTGCATACTGCCCTCTCATGTGCTGCCTCTGATGTACCTGTTCGATGCCATGGACTGTTGATGCACTTAGCCCCTTTCATGTGCTGCCTCTGATGTACCTGTTGTTGATGCAATTAGCCTATCTCATGTGCTGCCTCTGATGTGCCTGTTCGATGCCATGGACTGTTGATGCACTTAGCCCCTCTCATGTGCTGACTCTGATGTACCTGCTCTGTTGGCCACAATGCCCTGTTGCTGTTCTGATACTGCATTCTGCCCTCTCATGTGCTGCCTCTGATGTACCTGCTCTGTTGTCCACAATGCCCTGTTGCTGTTCTGATACTGCATTCTGCCCTCTCATGTGCTGCCTCTGATGTACCTGCTCTGTTGGCCACAATGCCCTGTTGCTGTTCTGATACTGCATTCTGCCCTCTCATGTGCTGCCTCTGATGTACCTGCTCAGTTGTCCACAATGCCCTGTTGCTGTGCTGATACTGCAATTTGCCCTCTCATGTGCTGCCTCTGATGTACCTGTTCGATGCCATGGACTCGTTGATGCACTTAGCCCCTCTAATGTGCTGCCTCTGATGTACCTGTTCAGTGCAATGGACTGTTGCTGCACTTAGCCCCTCTCATGTGCTGCCTCTGATGTACCTGTTCGATGCCATGGACTGTTGATGCACTTAGCCCCACTCATGTGCTGCCTCTGATGTACCTGTTCAATGCCATGGACTGTTGATGCACTTAGCCCCTCACATGTGCTGCCTCTGATGTACCTGTTCGATGCCATGGACTGTTGATGCACTTAGCCCCTCTCATGTGCTGCCTCTGATGTACCTGCTCTGTTGTCCAGAATTCCCTGTTGCTGTTCTGATACTGCATTCTGCCCTCTCATGTGCTGCCTCTGATGTACCTGCTCTGTTGTCCAGAATGCCCTGTTGCTGTTCTGATACTGCATTCTGCCCTCTCAAATGTTGACTCTGATGTACCTGCTCAGTTGTCTACAATGCCCTGTTGCTGTTCTTATACTGCATTCTGCCCTCTCATGTGCTGCCTCTGATGTACCTGTTCGATGCCATGGACTGTTGATGCACTTAGCCCCTCTCATGTGCTGCCTCTGATGTACCTGTTCAATGCCATGGACTGTTGATGCACTTAGCCCCTCACATGTGCTGCCTCTGATGTACCTGTTCGATGCCATGGACTGTTGATGCACTTAGCCCCTCTCATGTGCTGCCTCTGATGTACCTGCTCTGTTGTCCACAATGCCCTGTTGCTGTTCTGATACTGCATTCTGCCCTCTCATGTGCTGCCTCTGATGTACCTGCTCTGTTGGCCACAATGCCCTGTTGCTGTTCTGATACTGCATTCTGCCCTCTCATGTGCTGCCTCTGATGTACCTGCTCAGTTGTCCACAATGCCCTGTTGCTGTTCTGATACTGCATTCTGCCCTCTCATGTGCTGCCTCTGATGTACCTGTTCGATGCCATGGACTGTTGATGCACTTAGCCCCTCTCATGTGCTGCCTCTGATGTACCTGTTCGATACCATGGACTGTTGATGCACTTAGCCCCTCTCATGTGCTGCCTCTGATGTACCTGTTCAATGCCATGGACTGTTCATGCACTTAGCCCCTCTCAAGTGCTGCCTCTGATGTACCTGCTCTGTTGGCCACAATGCCCTGTTGCTGTTCTGATACTGCATTCTGCCCTCTCAATTGCTGACTCTGATGTACGTGCTCTGTTGTCCACAATGCCCTGTTGCTGTTCTGATACTGCATTCTGCCCTCTCATATGCTGCCTCTGATGTACCTGCTCTGTTGGCCACAATGCCCTGTTGCTGTTCTGATACTGCATTCTGCCCTCTCATGTGCTGCCTCTGATGTACCTGCTCAGTTGTCTACAATGCCCTGTTGCTGTTCTTATACTGCATTCTGCCCTCTCATGTGCTGCCTCTGATGTACCTGTTCGATGCCATGGACTGTTGATGCACTTAGCCCCTCTCATGTGCTGCCTCTAATGTACCTGCTCGATGCAATGGACTGTTGATGCACTTAGCCCCTCTCATGTGCTGCCTCTGATGTTCCTGCTCTGTTGGCCACAATGCCCTGTTGCTGTTCTGATACTGCATTCTGCCCTCTCATGTGCTGCCTCTGATGTACCTGCTCTGTTGTCCACAATGCCCTGTTGCTGTTCCGATACTGCATTCTGCCCTCTCATGTGCTGCCTCTGATGTACCTGCTCTGTTGGCCACAATGCCCTGTTGCTGTTCTGATACTGCATTCTGCCCTCTCATGTGCTGCCTCTGATGTACCTGTTCGATGCCATGGACTGTTGATGCACTTAGCCCCTCTCATGTGCTGCCTCTGATGTACCTGTTGTTGATGCACTTAGCCTATCTCATGTGCTGCCTCTGATGTGCCTGTTCAATGCCATGGACTGTTGATGCACTTAGCCCCTCTCATGTGCTGACTCTGATGTACCTGCTCTGTTGGCCACAATGCCCTGTTGCTGTTCTGATACTGCATTCTGCCCTCTCATGTGCTGCCTCTGATGTACCTGCTCTGTTGTCCACAATGCCCTGTTGCTGTTCTGATACTGCATTCTGCCCTCTCATGTGCTGCCTCTGATGTACCTGTTCGATGCCATGGACTGTTGATGCACTTAGCCCCTCTCATGTGCTGCCTCTGATGTACCTGTTGTTGATGCACTTAGCCTATCTCATGTGCTGCCTCTGATGTGCCTGTTCGATGCCATGGACTGTTGATGCACTTAGCCCCTCTCATGTGCTGACTCTGATGTACCTGCTCTGCTGGCCACAATGCCCTGTTGCTGTTCTGATACTGCATTCTGCCCTCACATGTGCTGCCTCTGATGTACCTGCTCTGTTGGCCACAATGCCCTGTTGCTGTTCTGATACTGTATTCTGCCCTCTCATGTGCTGCCTCTGATGTACCTGCTCAGTTGTCCACAATGCCCTGTTGCTGTTCTGATACTGCATTCTGCCCTCTCATGTGCTGCCTCTGATGTACCTGTTCGATGCCATGGACTTGTTGATGCACTTAGCCCCTCTAATGTGCTGTCTCTGATGTACCTGTTCAGTGCAATGGACTGTTGCTAAACTTAGCCCCTCTCATGTGCTGCCTCTGATGTACCTGTTCGATGCCATGGACTGTTGATGCACTTAGCCCCTCTCATGTGCTGCCTCTGGTGTACCTGTTCAATGCCATGGACTGTTGATGCACTTAGCCCCTCACATGTGCTGCCTCTGATGTACCTGTTCGATGCCATGGACTGTTGATGCACTTAGCCCCTCTCATGTGCTGCCTCTGATGTACCTGCTCTGTTGTCCACAATGCCCTGTTGCTGTTCTGATACTGCATTCTGCCCTCTCATGTGCTGCCTCTGATGTACCTGCTCTGTTGGCCACAATGCCCTGTTGCTGTTCTGATACTGCATTCTGCCCTCTCATGTGCTGCCTCTGATGTACCTGCTCAGTTGTCCACAATCCCCTGTTGCTGTTCTGATACTGCATTCTGCCCTCTCATGTGCTGCCTCTGATGTACCTGTTCGATGCCATGGACTGTTGATGCACTTAGCCCCTCTCATGTGCTGCCTCTGATGTACCTGTTCGATACCATGGACTGTTGATGCACTTAGCCCCTCTCATGTGCTGCCTCTGATGTACCTGTTCAATGCCATGGACTGTTCATGCACTTAGCCCCTCTCAAGTGCTGCCTCTGATGTACCTGCTCTGTTGGCCACAATGCCCTGTTGCTGTTCTGATACTGCATTCTGCCCTCTCAAGTGCTGACTCTGATGTACGTGCTCTGTTGTCCACAATGCCCTGTTGCTGTTCTGATACTGCATTCTGCCCTCTCATGTGCTGCCTCTGATGTACCTGCTCCGTTGGCCACAATGCCCTGTTGCTGTTCTGATACTGCATTCTGCCCTCTCATGTGCTGCCTCTGATGTACCTGTTCGATGCCATGGACTGTTGATGCACTTAGCCCCTCTCATGTGCTGCCTCTGATGTACCTGTTGTTGATGCACTTAGCCTATCTCATGTGCTGCCTCTGATGTGCCTGTTCAATGCCATGGACTGTTGATGCACTTAGCCCCTCTCATGTGCTGACTCTGATGTACCTGCTCTGTTGGCCACAATGCCCTGTTGCTGTTCTGATACTGCATTCTGCCCTCTCATGTGCTGCCTCTGATGTACCTGCTCTGTTGTCCACAATGCCCTGTTGCTGTTCTGATACTGCATTCTGCCCTCTCATGTGCTGCCTCTGATGTACCTGCTCTGTTGGCCACAACGCACTGTTGCTGTTCTGATACTGCATTCTGCCCTCTCATGTGCTGCCTCTGATGTACCTGCTCTGTTGTCCACAATGCCCTGTTGCTGTTCTGATACTGCATTCTGCCCTCTCATGTGCTGCCTCTGATGTACCTGCTCTGTTGGCCACAATGCCCTGTTGCTGTTCTGATACTGCATTCTGCCCTCTCATGTGCTGCCTCTGAGGTACCTGTTCGATGCCATGGACTGTTGATGCACTTAGCCCCTCTCATGTGCTGCCTCTGATGTACCTGTTGTTGATGCACTTAGCCTATCTCATGTGCTGCCTCTGATGTGCCTGTTCGATGCCATGGACTGTTGATGCACTTAGCCCCTCTCATGTGCTGACTCTGATGTACCTGCTCTGTTGGCCACAATACCCTGTTGCTGTTCTGATACTGCATTATGCCCTCTCATGTGCTGCCTCTGATGTACCTGCTCTTTTGGCCACAATGCCCTGTTGCTGTTCTGATACTGTATTCTGCCCTCTCATGTGCTGCCTCTGATGTACCTGCTCAGTTGTCCACAATGCCCTGTTGCTGTTCTGATACTGCATTCTGCCCTCTCATGTGCTGCCTCTGATGTGCCTGTTCGATGCCATGGACAGTGGACTGTTGATGCACTTAGCCCCTCTCATGTGCTGACTCTGATGTACCTGCTCTGTTGGCCACAATGCCCTGTTGCTGTTCTGATACTGCATTCTGCCCTCTCATGTGCTGCTTCTGATGTACCTGCTCTCTTGTCCACAATGCCCTGTTGCTGTTCTGATACTGCATTCTGCCCTCTCATGTGCTGCCTTTGATGTACCTGCTCTGTTGGCCACAATGCCCTGGTGCTGTTCTGATACTGCATTCTGCCCTCTCATGTGCTGCCTCTGATGTACCTGCTCTGTTGTCCACAATGCCCTGTTGCTGTTCTGATACTGCATTCTGCCCTCTCATGTGCTGCCTCTGATGTACCTGCTCTGTTGGCCACAATGCCCTGTTGCTGTTCTGATACTGCATTCTGCCCTCTCATGTGCTGCTCTGATGTACCTGTTCGATGCCATGGACTGTTGATGCACTTAGCCCCTCTCATGTGCTGCCTCTGATGTACCTGTTGTTGATGCACTTAGCCTATCTCATGTGCTGCCTCTGATGTGCCTGTTCGATGCCATGGACTGTTGATGCACTTAGCCCCTCTCATGTGCTGATTCTGATGTACCTGCTCTGTTGGCCACAATGCCCTGTTGCTGTTCTGATACTGCATTCTGCCCTCTCATGTGCTGCCTCTGATGTACCTGCTCTGTTGTCCACAATGCCCTGTTGCTGTTCTGATACTGCATTCTGCCCTCTCATGTGCTGCCTCTGATGTACCTGCTCTGTTGGCCACAATGCCCTGTTGCTGTTCTGATACTGCATTCTGCCCTCTCATGTGCTGCCTCTGATGTACCTGCTCAGTTGTCCACAATGCCCTGTTGCTGTTCTGATACTGCATTCTGCCCTCTCATGTGCTGCCTCTGATGTACCTGTTCGATGCCATGGACTCGTTGATGCACTTAGCCCCTCTAATGTGCTGTCTCTGATGTACCTGTTCAGTGATATGGACTGTTGCTAAACTTAGCCCCTCTCATGTGCTGCCTCTGATGTACCTGTTCGATGCCATGGACTGTTGATGCACTTAGCCCCTCTCATGTGCTGCCTCTGGTGTACCTGTTCAATGCCATGGACTGTTGATGCACTTAGCCCCTCACATGTGCTGCCTCTGATGTACCTGTTCGATGCCATGGACTGTTGATGCACTTAGCCCCTCTCATGTGCTGCCTCTGATGTACCTGCTCTGTTGTCCACAATGCCCTGTTGCTGTTCTGATACTGCATTCTGCCCTCTCATGTGCTGCCTCTGATGTACCTGCTCTGTTGGCCACAATGCCCTGTTGCTGTTCTGATACTGCATTCTGCCCTCTCATGTGCTGCCTCTGATGTACCTGCTCAGTTGTCCACAATGCCCTGTTGCTGTTCTGATACTGCATTCTGCCCTCTCATGTGCAGCCTCTGATGTACCTGTTGGATGCCATGGACTGTTGATGCAGTTAGACCCTCTCATGTGCTGCCTCTGATGTACCTGTTCGATACCATGGACTGTTGATGCACTTAGCCCCTCTCATGTGCTGCCTCTGATGTACCTGTTCAATGCCATAGACTGTTCATGCACTTAGCCCCTCTCAAGTGCTGCCTCTGATGTACCTGCTCTGTTGGCCACAATGCCCTGTTGCTGTTCTGATACTGCATTCTGCCCTCTCAAGTGCTGACTCTGATGTACGTGCTCTGTTGTCTACAATGCCCTGTTGCTGTTCTGATACTGCATTCTGCCCTCTCATGTGCTGCCTCTGATGTACCTGCTCTGTTGGCCACAATGCCCTGTTGCTGTTCTGATACTGCATTCAGCCCTCTCATGTGCTGCCTCTGATGTACCTGCTCAGTTGTCTACAATGCCCTGTTGCTGTTCTTATACTGCATTCTGCCCTCTCATGTGCTGCCTCTGATGTACCTGTTCGATGCCATGGACTGTTGATGCACTTAGCCCCTCTCATGTGCTGCCTCTGATGTACCTGCTCGATGCCATGGACTGTTGATGCACTTAGCCCCTCTCATGTGCTGCCTCTGATGTTCCTGCTCTGTTGGCCACAATGCCCTGTTGCTGTTCTGATACTGCATTCTGCCCTCTCATGTGCTGCCTCTGATGTACCTGCTCTGTTGTCCACAATGCCCTGTTGCTGTTCTGATACTGCATTCTGCCCTCTCATGTGCTGCCTCTGATGTACCTGCTCTTTTGGCCACAATGCCCTGTTGCTGTTCTGATACTGCATTCTGCCCTCTCATGTGCTGCCTCTGATGTACCTGTTCGATGCCATGGACTGTTGATGCACTTAGCCCCTCTCATGTGCTGCCTCTGATGTACCTGTTGTTGATGCACTTAGCCTATCTCATGTGCTGCCTCTGATGTGCCTGTTCGATGCCATGGACTGTTGATGCACTTAGCCCCTCTTATGTGCTGACTCTGATGTACCTGCTCTGTTGGCCACAATGCCCTGTTGCTGTTCTGATACTGCATTCTGCCCTCTCATGTGCTGCCTCTGATGTACCTGCTCTGTTGTCCACAATGCCCTGTTGCTGTTCTGATACTGCATTCTGCCCTCTCATGTGCTGCCTCTGATGTACCTGCTCGATGCCATGGACTGTTGATGCACTTAGCCCCTCTCATGTGCTGCCTCTGATGTACCTGCTCGATGCCATGGACTGTTGATGCACTTAGCCCCTCTCATGTGCTGCCTCTGATGTTCCTGCTCTGTTGGCCACAGTGCCCTGTTGCTGTTCTGATACTGCATTCTGCCCTCTCATGTGCTGCCTCTGATGTACCTGCTCTGTTGTCCACAATGCCCTGTTGCTGTTCTGATACTGCATTCTGCCCTCTCATGTGCTGCCTCTGATGTACCTGCTCTGTTGGCCACAATGCCCTGTTGCTGTTCTGATACTGCATTCTGCCCTCTCATGTGCTGCCTCTGATGTACCTGTTCGATGCCATGGACTGTTGATGCACTTAGCCCCTCTCATGTGCTGCCTCTGATGTACCTGTTGTTGATGCACTTAGCCTATCTCATGTGCTGCCTCTGATGTGCCTGTTCGATGCCATGGACTGTTGATGCACTTAGCCCCTCTCATGTGCTGACTCTGATGTACCTGCTCTGTTGGCCACAATGCCCTGTTGCTGTTCTGATACTGCATTCTGCCCTCTCATGTGCTGCCTCTGATGTACCTGCTCTGTTGTCCACAATGCCCTGTTGCTGTTCTGATACTGCATTCTGCCCTCTCATGTGCTGCCTCTGATGTACCTGCTCTGTTGGCCACAATGCCCTGTTGCTGTTCTGTTACTGCATTCTGCCCTCTCATGTGCTGGCTCTGATGTACCTGCTCTGTTGTCCACAATGCCCTGTTGCTGTTCTGATACTGCATTCTGCCCTCTCATGTGCTGCCTCTGATGTACCTGCTCTGTTGGCCACAATGCCCTGTTGCTGTTCTGATACTGCATTCTGCCCTCTCATGTGCTGCCTCTGATGTACCTGCTCAGTTGTCCACAATGCCCTGTTGCTGTTCTGATACTGCATTCTGGCCTCTCATGTGCTGCCTCTGATGTACCTGTTTGATGCCATGGACTGTTGATGCACTTAGCCCCTCTCATGTGCTGCCTCTGATGTACCTGTTCGATACCATGGACTGTTGATGCACTTAGCCCCTCTCATGTGCTGCCTCTGATGTACCTGTTCAATGCCATGGACTGTTCATGCACTTAGCCCCTCTCAAGTGCTGCCTCTGATGTACCTGCTCTGTTGGCCACAATGCCCTGTTGCCGTTCTGATACTGCATTCTGCCCTCTCAAGTGCTGACTCTGATGTACGTGCTCTGTTGTCCACAATGCCCTGTTGCTGTTCTGATACTGCATTCTGCCCTCTCATGTGCTGCCTCTGATGTACCTGCTTTGTTGGCCACAATGCCCTGTTGCTGTTCTGATACTGCATTCTGCCCTCTCATGTGCTGCCTCTGATGTACCTGCTCAGTTGTCTACAATGCCCTGTTGCTGTTCTTATACTGCATTCTGCCCTCTCATGTGCTGCCTCTGATGTACCTGTTCGATGCCATGGACTGTTGATGCACTTAGCCCCTCTCATGTGCTGCCTCTGATGTACCTGCTCGATGCCATGGACTGTTGATGCACTTAGCCCCTTGCATGTGCTGCCTCTGATGTTCCTGCTCTGTTGTCCACAATGCCCTGTTGCTGTTCTGATACTGCATTCTGCCCTCTCATGTGCTGCCTCTGATGTACCTGCTCTGTTGGCCACAATGCCCTGTTGCTGTTCTGATACTGCATACTGCCCTCTCATGTGCTGCCTCTGATGTACCTGTTCGATGCCATGGACTGTTGATGCACTTAGCCCCTCTCATGTGCTGCCTCTGATGTACCTGTTGTTGATGCAATTAGCCTATCTCATGTGCTGCCTCTGATGTGCCTGTTCGATGCCATGGACTGTTGATGCACTTAGCCCCTCTCATGTGCTGACTCTGATGTACCTGCTCTGTTGGCCACAATGCCCTGTTGCTGTTCTGATACTGCATTCTGCCCTCTCATGTGCTGCCTCTGATGTACCTGCTCTGTTGTCCACAATGCCCTGTTGCTGTTCTGATACTGCATTCTGCCCTCTCATGTGCTGCCTCTGATGTACCTGCTCTGTTGGCCACAATGCCCTGTTGCTGTTCTGATACTGCATTCTGCCCTCTCATGTGCTGCCTCTGATGTACCTGCTCAGTTGTCCACAATGCCCTGTTGCTGTGCTGATACTGCAATTTGCCCTCTCATGTGCTGCCTCTGATGTACCTGTTCGATGCCATGGACTCGTTGATGCACTTAGCCCCTCTAATGTGCTGCCTCTGATGTACCTGTTCAGTGCAATGGACTGTTGCTGCACTTAGCCCCTCTCATGTGCTGCCTCTGATGTACCTGTTCGATGCCATGGACTGTTGATGCACTTAGCCCCACTCATGTGCTGCCTCTGATGTACCTGTTCAATGCCATGGACTGTTGATGCACTTAGCCCCTCACATGTGCTGCCTCTGATGTACCTGTTCGATGCCATGGACTGTTGATGCACTTAGCCCCTCTCATGTGCTGCCTCTGATGTACCTGCTCTGTTGTCCAGAATGCCCTGTTGCTGTTCTGATACTGCATTCTGCCCTCTCATGTGCTGCCTCTGATGTACCTGCTCTGTTGGCCACAATGCCCTGTTGCTGTTCTGATACTGCATTCTGCCCTCTCAAATGTTGACTCTGATGTACCTGCTCAGTTGTCTACAATGCCCTGTTGCTGTTCTTATACTGCATTCTGCCCTCTCATGTGCTGCCTCTGATGTACCTGTTCGATGCCATGGACTGTTGATGCACTTAGCCCCTCTCATGTGCTGCCTCTGATGTACCTGTTCAATCCCATGGACTGTTGATGCACTTAGCCCCTCACATGTGCTGCCTCTGATGTACCTGTTCGATGCCATGGACTGTTGATGCACTTAGCCCCTCTCATGTGCTGCCTCTGATGTACCTGCTCTGTTGTCCACAATGCCCTGTTGCTGTTCTGATACTGCATTCTGCCCTCTCATGTGCTGCCTCTGATGTACCTGCTCTGTTGGCCACAATGCCCTGTTGCTGTTCTGATACTGCATTCTGCCCTCTCATGTGCTGCCTCTGATGTACCTGCTCAGTTGTCCACAATGCCCTGTTGCTGTTCTGATACTGCATTCTGCCCTCTCATGTGCTGCCTCTGATGTACCTGTTCGATGCCATGGACTGTTGATGCACTTAGCCCCTCTCATGTGCTGCCTCTGATGTACCTGTTCGATACCATGGACTGTTGATGCACTTAGCCCCTCTCATGTGCTGCCTCTGATGTACCTGTTCAATGCCATGGACTGTTCATGCACTTAGCCCCTCTCAAGTGCTGCCTCTGATGTACCTGCTCTGTTGGCCACAATGCCCTGTTGCTGTTCTGATACTGCATTCTGCCCTCTCAATTGCTGACTCTGATGTACGTGCTCTGTTGTCCACAATGCCCTGTTGCTGTTCTGATACTGCATTCTGCCCTCTCATATGCTGCCTCTGATGTACCTGCTCTGTTGGCCACAATGCCCTGTTGCTGTTCTGATACTGCATTCTGCCCTCTCATGTGCTGCCTCTGATGTACCTGCTCAGTTGTCTACAATGCCCTGTTGCTGTTCTTATACTGCATTCTGCCCTCTCATGTGCTGCCTCTGATGTACCTGTTCGATGCCATGGACTGTTGATGCACTTAGCCCCTCTCATGTGCTGCCTCTGATGTACCTGCTCGATGCAATGGACTGTTGATGCACTTAGCCCCTCTCATGTGCTGCCTCTGATGTTCCTGCTCTGTTGGCCACAATGCCCTGTTGCTGTTCTGATACTGCATTCTGCCCTCTCATGTGCTGCCTCTGATGTACCTGCTCTGTTGTCCACAATGCCCTGTTGCTGTTCCGATACTGCATTCTGCCCTCTCATGTGCTGCCTCTGATGTACCTGCTCTGTTGGCCACAATGCCCTGTTGCTGTTCTGATACTGCATTCTGCCCTCTCATGTGCTGCCTCTGATGTACCTGTTCGATGCCATGGACTGTTGATGCACCTAGCCCCTCTCATGTGCTGCCTCTGATGTACCTGTTGTTGATGCACTTAGCCTATCTCATGTGCTGCCTCTGATGTGCCTGTTCAATGCCATGGACTGTTGATGCACTTAGCCCCTCTCATGTGCTGACTCTGATGTACCTGCTCTGTTGGCCACAATGCCCTGTTGCTGTTCTGATACTGCATTCTGCCCTCTCATGTGCTGCCTCTGATGTACCTGCTCAGTTGTCTACAATGCCCTGTTGCTGTTCTTATACTGCATTCTGCCCTCTCATGTGCTGCCTCTGATGTACCTGTTCGATGCCATGGACTGTTGATGCACTTAGCCCCTCTCATGTGCTGCCTCTGATGTACCTGCTCGATGCCATGGACTGTTGATGCACTTAGCCCCTTGCATGTGCTGCCTCTGATGTTCCTGCTCTGTTGTCCACAATGCCCTGTTGCTGTTCTGATACTGCATTCTGCCCTCTCATGTGCTGCCTCTGATGTACCTGCTCTGTTGGCCACAATGCCCTGTTGCTGTTCTGATACTGCATACTGCCCTCTCATGTGCTGCCTCTGATGTACCTGTTCGATGCCATGGACTGTTGATGCACTTAGCCCCTCTCATGTGCTGCCTCTGATGTACCTGTTGTTGATGCAATTAGCCTATCTCATGTGCTGCCTCTGATGTGCCTGTTCGATGCCATGGACTGTTGATGCACTTAGCCCCTCTCATGTGCTGACTCTGATGTACCTGCTCTGTTGGCCACAATGCCCTGTTGCTGTTCTGATACTGCATTCTGCCCTCTCATGTGCTGCCTCTGATGTACCTGCTCTGTTGTCCACAATGCCCTGTTGCTGTTCTGATACTGCATTCTGCCCTCTCATGTGCTGCCTCTGATGTACCTGCTCTGTTGGCCACAATGCCCTGTTGCAGTTCTGATACTGCATTCTGCCCTCTCATGTGCTGCCTCTGATGTACCTGCTCAGTTGTCCACAATGCCCTGTTGCTGTGCTGATACTGCAATTTGCCCTCTCATGTGCTGCCTCTGATGTACCTGTTCGATGCCATGGACTCGTTGATGCACTTAGCCCCTCTAATGTGCTGCCTCTGATGTACCTGTTCAGTGCAATGGACTGTTGCTGCACTTAGCCCCTCTCATGTGCTGCCTCTGATGTACCTGTTCGATGCCATGGACTGTTGATGCACTTAGCCCCACTCATGTGCTGCCTCTGATGTACCTGTTCAATGCCATGGACTGTTGATGCACTTAGCCCCTCACATGTGCTGCCTCTGATGTACCTGTTCGATGCCATGGACTGTTGATGCACTTAGCCCCTCTCATGTGCTGCCTCTGATGTACCTGCTCTGTTGTCCAGAATGCCCTGTTGCTGTTCTGATACTGCATTCTGCCCTCTCATGTGCTGCCTCTGATGTACCTGCTCTGTTGGCCACAATGCCCTGTTGCTGTTCTGATACTGCATTCTGCCCTCTCAAATGTTGACTCTGATGTACCTGCTCAGTTGTCTACAATGCCCTGTTGCTGTTCTTATACTGCATTCTGCCCTCTCATGTGCTGCCTCTGATGTACCTGTTCGATGCCATGGACTGTTGATGCACTTAGCCCCTCTCATGTGCTGCCTCTGATGTACCTGTTCAATGCCATGGACTGTTGATGCACTTAGCCCCTCACATGTGCTGCCTCTGATGTACCTGTTCGATGCCATGGACTGTTGATGCACTTAGCCCCTCTCATGTGCTGCCTCTGATGTACCTGCTCTGTTGTCCACAATGCCCTGTTGCTGTTCTGATACTGCATTCTGCCCTCTCATGTGCTGCCTCTGATGTACCTGCTCTGTTGGCCACAATGCCCTGTTGCTGTTCTGATACTGCATTCTGCCCTCTCATGTGCTGCCTCTGATGTACCTGCTCAGTTGTCCACAATGCCCTGTTGCTGTTCTGATACTGCATTCTGCCCTCTCATGTGCTGCCTCTGATGTACCTGTTCGATGCCATGGACTGTTGATGCACTTAGCCCCTCTCATGTGCTGCCTCTGATGTACCTGTTCGATACCATGGACTGTTGATGCACTTAGCCCCTCTCATGTGCTGCCTCTGATGTACCTGTTCAATGCCATGGACTGTTCATGCACTTAGCCCCTCTCAAGTGCTGCCTCTGATGTACCTGCTCTGTTGGCCACAATGCCCTGTTGCTGTTCTGATACTGCATTCTGCCCTCTCAATTGCTGACTCTGATGTACGTGCTCTGTTGTCCACAATGCCCTGTTGCTGTTCTGATACTGCATTCTGCCCTCTCATATGCTGCCTCTGATGTACCTGCTCTGTTGGCCACAATGCCCTGTTGCTGTTCTGATACTGCATTCTGCCCTCTCATTTGCTGCCTCTGATGTACCTGCTCAGTTGTCTACAATGCCCTGTTGCTGTTCTTATACTGCATTCTGCCCTCTCATGTGCTGCCTCTGATGTACCTGTTCGATGCCATGGACTGTTGATGCACTTAGCCCCTCTCATGTGCTGCCTCTGATGTACCTGCTCAATGCAATGGACTGTTGATGCACTTAGCCCCTCTCATGTGCTGCCTCTGATGTTCCTGCTCTGTTGGCCACAATGCCCTGTTGCTGTTCTGATACTGCATTCTGCCCTCTCATGTGCTGCCTCTGATGTACCTGCTCTGTTGTCCACAATGCCCTGTTGCTGTTCCGATACTGCATTCTGCCCTCTCATGTGCTGCCTCTGATGTACCTGCTCTGTTGGCCACAATGCCCTGTTGCTGTTCTGATACTGCATTCTGCCCTCTCATGTGCTGCCTCTGATGTACCTGTTCGATGCCATGGACTGTTGATGCACTTAGCCCCTCTCATGTGCTGCCTCTGATGTACCTGTTGTTGATGCACGTAGCCTATCTCATGTGCTGCCTCTGATGTGCCTGTTCAATGCCATGGACTGTTGATGCACTTAGCCCCTCTCATGTGCTGACTCTGATGTACCTGCTCTGTTGGCCACAATGCCCTGTTGCTGTTCTGATACTGCATTCTGCCCTCTCATGTGCTGCCTCTGATGTACCTGCTCTGTTGTCCACAATGCCCTGTTGCTGTTCTGATACTGCATTCTGCCCTCTCATGTGCTGCCTCTGATGTACCTGCTCTGTTGGCCACAATGCCCTGTTGCTGTTCTGATACTGCATTCTGCCCTCTCATGTGCTGCCTCTGATGTACCTGCTCTGTTGGCCACAATGCCCTGTTGCTGTTCTGATACTGCATTCTGCCCTCTCATGTGCTGCCTCTGATGTACCTGCTCAGTTGTCCACAATGCCCTGTTGCTGTTCTGATACTGCATTCTGCCCTCTCATGTGCTGCCTCTGATGTACCTGTTCGATGCCATGGACTGTTGATGCACTTAGCCCCTCTCATGTGCTGCCTCTGATGTACCTGTTTGATACCATGGACTGTTGATGCACTTAGCCCCTCTCATGTGCTGCCTCTGATGTACCTGTTCAATGCCATGGACTGTTCATGCACTTAGCCCCTCTCAAGTGCTGCCTCTGATGTACCTGCTCTGTTGGCCACAATGCCCTGTTGCTGTTCTGATACTGCATTCTGCCCTCTCAATTGCTGACTCTGATGTACGTGCTCTGTTGTCCACAATGCCCTGTTGCTGTTCTGATACTGCATTCTGCCCTCTCATATGCTGCCTCTGATGTACCTGCTCTGTTGGCCACAATGCCCTGTTGCTGTTCTGATACTGCATTCTGCCCTCTCATGTGCTGCCTCTGATGTACCTGCTCAGTTGTCTACAATGCCCTGTTGCTGTTCTTATACTGCATTCTGCCCTCTCATGTGCTGCCTCTGATGTACCTGTTCGATGCCATGGACTGTTGATGCACTTAGCCCCTCTCATGTGCTGCCTCTGATGTACCTGCTCGATGCAATGGACTGTTGATGCACTTAGCCCCTCTCATGTGCTGCCTCTGATGTTCCTGCTCTGTTGGCCACAATGCCCTGTTGCTGTTCTGATACTGCATTCTGCCCTCTCATGTGCTGCCTCTGATGTACCTGCTCTGTTGTCCACAATGCCCTGTTGCTGTTCCGATACTGCATTCTGCCCTCTCATGTGCTGCCTCTGATGTACCTGCTCTGTTGGCCACAATGCCCTGTTGCTGTTCTGATACTGCATTCTGCCCTCTCATGTGCTGCCTCTGATGTACCTGTTCGATGCCATGGACTGTTGATGCACTTAGCCCCTCTCATGTGCTGCCTCTGATGTACCTGTTGTTGATGCACTTAGCCTATCTCATGTGCTGCCTCTGATGTGCCTGTTCAATGCCATGGGCTGTTGATGCACTTAGCCCCTCTCATGTGCTGACTCTGATGTACCTGCTCTGTTGGCCACAATGCCCTGTTGCTGTTCTGATACTGCATTCTGCCCTCTCATGTGCTGCCTCTGATGTACCTGCTCTGTTGTCCACAATGCCCTGTTGCTGTTCTGATACTGCATTCTGCCCTCTCATGTGCTGCCTCTGATGTACCTGCTCTGTTGGCCACAATGCACTGTTGCTGTTCTGATACTGCATTCTGCCCTCTCATGTGCTGCCTCTGATGTACCTGCTCTGTTGTCCACAATGCCCTGTTGCTGTTCTGATACTGCATTCTGCCCTCTCATGTGCTGCCTCTGATGTACCTGCTCTGTTGGCCACAATGCCCTGTTGCTGTTCTGATACTGCATTCTGCCCTCTCATGTGCTGCCTCTGATGTACCTGTTCGATGCCATGGACTGTTGATGCACTTAGCCCCTCTCATGTGCTGCCTCTGATGTACCTGTTGTTGATGCACTTAGCCTATCTCATGTGCTGCCTCTGATGTGCCTGTTCGATGCCATGGACTGTTGATGCACTTAGCCCCTCTCATGTGCTGACTCTGATGTACCTGCTCTGCTGGCCACAATGCCCTGTTGCTGTTCTGATACTGCATTCTACCCTCACATGTGCTGCCTCTGATGTACCTGCTCTGTTGCCCACAATGCCCTGTTGCTGTTCTGATACTGTATTCTGCCCTCTCATGTGCTGCCTCTGATGTACCTGCTCAGTTGTCCACAATGCCCTGTTGCTGTTCTGATACTGCATTCTGCCCTCTCATGTGCTGCCTCTGATGTACCTGTTCGATGCCATGGACTGGTTGATGCACTTAGCCCCTCTAATGTGCTGTCTCTGATGTACCTGTTCAGTGCAATGGACTGTTGCTAAACTTAGCCCCTCTCATGTGCTGCCTCTGATGTACCTGTTCGATGCCATGGACTGTTGATGCACTTAGCCCCTCTCATGTGCTGCCTCTGGTGTACCTGTTCAATGCCATGGACTGTTGATGCACTTAGCCCCTCACATGTGCTGCCTCTGATGTACCTGTTCGATGCCATGGACTGTTGATGCACTTAGCCCCTCTCATGTGCTGCCTCTGATGTACCTGCTCTGTTGTCCACAATGCCCTGTTGCTGTTCTGATACTGCATTCTGCCCTCTCATGTGCTGCCTCTGATGTACCTGCTCTGTTGGCCACAATGCCCTGTTGCTGTTCTGATACTGCATTCTGCCCTCTCATGTGCTGCCTCTGATGTACCTGCTCAGTTGTCCACAATGCCCTGTTGCTGTTCTGATACTGCATTCTGCCCTCTCATGTGCTGCCTCTGATGTACCTGTTCGATGCCATGGACTGTTGATGCACTTAGCCCCTCTCATGTGCTGCCTCTGATGTACCTGTTCGATACCATGGACTGTTGATGCACTTAGCCCCTCTCATGTGCTGCCTCTGATGTACCTGTTCAATGCCATGGACTGTTCATGCACTTAGCCCCTCTCAAGTGCTGCCTCTGATGTACCTGCTCTGTTGGCCACAATGCCCTGTTGCTGTTCTGATACTGCATTCTGCCCTCTCAAGTGCTGACTCTGATGTACGTGCTCTGTTGTCCACAATGCCCTGTTGCTGTTCTGATACTGCATTCTGCCCTCTCATGTGCTGCCTCTGATGTACCTGCTCCGTTGGCCACAATGCCCTGTTGCTGTTCTGATACTGTATTCTGCCCTCTCATGTGCTGCCTCTGATGTACCTGTTCGATGCCATGGACTGTTGATGCACTTAGCCCCTCTCATGTGCTGCCTCTGATGTACCTGTTGTTGATGCACTTAGCCTATCTCATGTGCTGCCTCTGATGTGCCTGTTCAATGCCATGGACTGTTGATGCACTTAGCCCCTCTCATGTGCTGACTCTGATGTACCTGCTCTGTTGGCCACAATGCCCTGTTGCTGTTCTGATACTGCATTCTGCCCTCTCATGTGCTGCCTCTGATGTACCTGCTCTGTTGTCCACAATGCCCTGTTGCTGTTCTGATACTGCATTCTGCCCTCTCATGTGCTGCCTCTGATGTACCTGCTCTGTTGGCCACAACGCACTGTTGCTGTTCTGATACTGCATTCTGCCCTCTCATGTGCTGCCTCTGATGTACCTGCTCTGTTGTCCACAATGCCCTGTTGCTGTTCTGATACTGCATTCTGCCCTCTCATGTGCTGCCTCTGATGTACCTGCTCTGTTGGCCACAATGCCCTGTTGCTGTTCTGATACTGCATTCTGCCCTCTCATGTGCTGCCTCTGAGGTACCTGTTCGATGCCATGGACTTGTTGATGCACTTAGCCCCTCTAATGTGCTGTCTCTGATGTACCTGTTCAGTGCAATGGACTGTTGCTAAACTTAGCCCCTCTCATGTGCTGCCTCTGATGTACCTGTTCGATGCCATGGACTGTTGATGCACTTAGCCCCTCTCATGTGCTGCCTCTGGTGTACCTGTTCAATGCCATGGACTGTTGATGCACTTAGCCCCTCACATGTGCTGCCTCTGATGTACCTGTTCGATGCCATGGACTGTTGATGCACTTAGCCCCTCTCATGTGCTGCCTCTGATGTACCTGCTCTGTTGTCCACAATGCCCTGTTGCTGTTCTGATACTGCATTCTGCCCTCTCATGTGCTGCCTCTGATGTACCTGCTCTGTTGGCCACAATGCCCTGTTGCTGTTCTGATACTGCATTCTGCCCTCTCATGTGCTGCCTCTGATGTACCTGCTCAGTTGTCCACAATGCCCTGTTGCTGTTCTGATACTGCATTCTGCACTCTCATGTGCTGCCTCTGATGTACCTGTTCGATGCCATGGACTGTTGATGCACTTAGCCCCTCTCATGTGCTGCCTCTGATGTACCTGTTCGATACCATGGACTGTTGATGCACTTAGCCCCTCTCATGTGCTGCCTCTGATGTACCTGTTCAATGCCATGGACTGTTCATGCACTTAGCCCCTCTCAAGTGCTGACTCTGATGTACGTGCTCTGTTGTCCACAATGCCCTGTTGCTGTTCTGATACTGCATTCTGCCCTCTCATGTGCTGCCTCTGATGTACCTGCTCTGTTGGCCACAATGCCCTGTTGCTATTCTGATACTGCATTCTGCCCTCTCATGTGCTGCCTCTGATGTACCTGCTCAGTTGTCTACAATGCCCTGTTGCTGTTCTTATACTGCATTCTGCCCTCTCATGTGCTGCCTCTGATGTACCTGTTCGATGCCATGGACTGTTGATGCACTTAGCCCCTCTCATGTGCTGCCTCTGATGTACCTGCTCGATGCCATGGACTGTTGATGCACTTAGCCCCTCTCATGTGCTGCCTCTGATGTTCCTGCTCTGTTGGCCACAATGCCCTGTTGCTGTTCTGATACTGCATTCTGCCCTTTCATGTGCTGCCTCTGATGTACCTGCTCTGTTGTCCACAATGCCCTGTTGCTGTTCTGATACTGCATTCTGCCCTCTCATGTGCTGCCTCTGATGTACCTGCTCTGTTGGCCACAATGCCCTGTTGCTGTTCTGATACTGCATTCTGCCCTCTCATGTGCTGCCTCTGATGTACCTGTTGTTGATGCACTTAGCCTATCTCATGTGCTGCCTCTGATGTGCCTGTTCGATGCCATGGACTGTTGATGCACTTAGCCCCTCTCATGTGCTGACTCTGATGTACCTGCTCTGTTGGCCACAATGCCCTGTTGCTGTTCTGATACTGCATTCTGCCCTCTCATGTGCTGCCTCTGATGTACCTGCTCTGTTGTCCACAATGCCCTGTTGCTGTTCTGATACTGCATTCTGCCCTCTCATGTGCTGCCTCTGATGTACCTGCTCGATGCCATGGACTGTTGATGCACTTAGCCCCTCTCATGTGCTGCCTCTGATGTACCTGCTCGATGCCATGGACTGTTGATGCACTTAGCCCCTCTCATGTGCTGCCTCTGATGTTCCTGCTCTGTTGGCCACAGTGCCCTGTTGCTGTTCTGATACTGCATTCTGCCCTCTCATGTGCTGCCTCTGATGTACCTGCTCTGTTGTCCACAATGCCCTGTTGCTGTTCTGATACTGCATTCTGCCCTCTCATGTGCTGCCTCTGATGTACCTGCTCTGTTGTCCACAATGCCCTGTTGCTGTTCTGATACTGCATTCTGCCCTCTCATGTGCTGCCTCTGATGTACCTGCTCTGTTGGCCACAATGCCCTGTTGCTGTTCTGATACTGCATTCTGCCCTCTCATGTGCTGCCTCTGATGTACCTGCTCAGTTGTCCACAATGCCCTGTTGCTGTTCTGATACTGCATTCTGCCCTCTCATGTGCTGCCTCTGATGTACCTGTTCGATGCCATGGACTCGTTGATGCACTTAGCCCCTCTAATGTGCTGTCTCTGATGTACCTGTTCAGTGATATGGACTGTTGCTAAACTTAGCCCCTCTCATGTGCTGCCTCTGATGTACCTGTTCGATGCCATGGACTGTTGATGCACTTAGCCCCTCTCATGTGCTGCCTCTGGTGTACCTGTTCAATGCCATGGACTGTTGATGCACTTAGCCCCTCACATGTGCTGCCTCTGATGTACCTGTTCGATGCCATGGACTGTTGATGCACTTAGCCCCTCTCATGTGCTGCCTCTGATGTACCTGCTCTGTTGTCCACAATGCCCTGTTGCTGTTCTGATACTGCATTCTGCCCTCTCATGTGCTGCCTCTGATGTACCTGCTCTGTTGGCCACAATGCCCTGTTGCTGTTCTGATACTGCATTCTGCCCTCTCATGTGCTGCCTCTGATGTACCTGCTCAGTTGTCCACAATGCCCTGTTGCTGTTCTGATACTGCATTCTGCCCTCTCATGTGCAGCCTCTGATGTACCTGTTGGATGCCATGGACTGTTGATGCAGTTAGACCCTCTCATGTGCTGCCTCTGATGTACCTGTTCGATACCATGGACTGTTGATGCACTTAGCCCCTCTCATGTGCTGCCTCTGATGTACCTGTTCAATGCCATAGACTGTTCATGCACTTAGCCCCTCTCAAGTGCTGCCTCTGATGTACCTGCTCTGTTGGCCACAATGCCCTGTTGCTGTTCTGATACTGCATTCTGCCCTCTCAAGTGCTGACTCTGATGTACGTGCTCTGTTGTCTACAATGCCCTGTTGCTGTTCTGATACTGCATTCTGCCCTCTCATGTGCTGCCTCTGATGTACCTGCTCTGTTGGCCACAATGCCCTGTTGCTGTTCTGATACTGCATTCAGCCCTCTCATGTGCTGCCTCTGATGTACCTGCTCAGTTGTCTACAATGCCCTGTTGCTGTTCTTATACTGCATTCTGCCCTCTCATGTGCTGCCTCTGATGTACCTGTTCGATGCCATGGACTGTTGATGCACTTAGCCCCTCTCATGTGCTGCCTCTGATGTACCTGCTCGATGCCATGGACTGTTGATGCACTTAGCCCCTCTCATGTGCTGCCTCTGATGTTCCTGCTCTGTTGGCCACAATGCCCTGTTGCTGTTCTGATACTGCATTCTGCCCTCTCATGTGCTGCCTCTGATGTACCTGCTCTGTTGTCCACAATGCCCTGTTGCTGTTCTGATACTGCATTCTGCCCTCTCATGTGCTGCCTCTGATGTACCTGCTCTTTTGGCCACAATGCCCTGTTGCTGTTCTGATACTGCATTCTGCCCTCTCATGTGCTGCCTCTGATGTACCTGTTCGATGCCATGGACTGTTGATGCACTTAGCCCCTCTCATGTGCTGCCTCTGATGTACCTGTTGTTGATGCACTTAGCCTATCTCATGTGCTGCCTCTGATGTGCCTGTTCGATGCCATGGACTGTTGATGCACTTAGCCCCTCTTATGTGCTGACTCTGATGTACCTGCTCTGTTGGCCACAATGCCCTGTTGCTGTTCTGATACTGCATTCTGCCCTCTCATGTGCTGCCTCTGATGTACCTGCTCTGTTGTCCACAATGCCCTGTTGCTGTTCTGATACTGCATTCTGCCCTCTCATGTGCTGCCTCTGATGTACCTGCTCGATGCCATGGACTGTTGATGCACTTAGCCCCTCTCATGTGCTGCCTCTGATGTACCTGCTCGATGCCATGGACTGTTGATGCACTTAGCCCCTCTCATGTGCTGCCTCTGATGTTCCTGCTCTGTTGGCCACAGTGCCCTGTTGCTGTTCTGATACTGCATTCTGCCCTCTCATGTGCTGCCTCTGATGTACCTGCTCTGTTGTCCACAATGCCCTGTTGCTGTTCTGATACTGCATTCTGCCCTCTCATGTGCTGCCTCTGATGTACCTGCTCTGTTGGCCACAATGCCCTGTTGCTGTTCTGATACTGCATTCTGCCCTCTCATGTGCTGCCTCTGATGTACCTGTTCGATGCCATGGACTGTTGATGCACTTAGCCCCTCTCATGTGCTGCCTCTGATGTACCTGTTGTTGATGCACTTAGCCTATCTCATGTGCTGCCTCTGATGTGCCTGTTCGATGCCATGGACTGTTGATGCACTTAGCCCCTCTCATGTGCTGACTCTGATGTACCTGCTCTGTTGGCCACAATGCCCTGTTGCTGTTCTGATACTGCATTCTGCCCTCTCATGTGCTGCCTCTGATGTACCTGCTCTGTTGTCCACAATGCCCTGTTGCTGTTCTGATACTGCATTCTGCCCTCTCATGTGCTGCCTCTGATGTACCTGCTCTGTTGGCCACAATGCCCTGTTGCTGTTCTGATACTGCATTCTGCCCTCTCATGTGCTGGCTCTGATGTACCTGCTCTGTTGTCCACAATGCCCTGTTGCTGTTCTGATACTGCATTCTGCCCTCTCATGTGCTGCCTCTGATGTACCTGCTCTGTTGGCCACAATGCCCTGTTGCTGTTCTGATACTGCATTCTGCCCTCTCATGTGCTGCCTCTGATGTACCTGCTCAGTTGTCCACAATGCCCTGTTGCTGTTCTGATACTGCATTCTGGCCTCTCATGTGCTGCCTCTGATGTACCTGTTTGATGCCATGGACTGTTGATGCACTTAGCCCCTCTCATGTGCTGCCTCTGATGTACCTGTTCGATACCATGGACTGTTGATGCACTTAGCCCCTCTCATGTGCTGCCTCTGATGTACCTGTTCAATGCCATGGACTGTTCATGCACTTAGCCCCTCTCAAGTGCTGCCTCTGATGTACCTGCTCTGTTGGCCACAATGCCCTGTTGCCGTTCTGATACTGCATTCTGCCCTCTCAAGTGCTGACTCTGATGTACGTGCTCTGTTGTCCACAATGCCCTGTTGCTGTTCTGATACTGCATTCTGCCCTCTCATGTGCTGCCTCTGATGTACCTGCTCTGTTGGCCACAATGCCCTGTTGCTGTTCTGATACTGCATTCTGCCCTCTCATGTGCTGCCTCTGATGTACCTGCTCAGTTGTCTACAATGCCCTGTTGCTGTTCTTATACTGCATTCTGCCCTCTCATGTGCTGCCTCTGATGTACCTGTTCGATGCCATGGACTGTTGATGCACTTAGCCCCTCTCATGTGCTGCCTCTGATGTACCTGCTCGATGCCATGGACTGTTGATGCACTTAGCCCCTTGCATGTGCTGCCTCTGATGTTCCTGCTCTGTTGTCCACAATGCCCTGTTGCTGTTCTGATACTGCATTCTGCCCTCTCATGTGCTGCCTCTGATGTACCTGCTCTGTTGGCCACAATGCCCTGTTGCTGTTCTGATACTGCATACTGCCCTCTCATGTGCTGCCTCTGATGTACCTGTTCGATGCCATGGACTGTTGATGCACTTAGCCCCTCTCATGTGCTGCCTCTGATGTACCTGTTGTTGATGCAATTAGCCTATCTCATGTGCTGCCTCTGATGTGCCTGTTCGATGCCATGGACTGTTGATGCACTTAGCCCCTCTCATGTGCTGACTCTGATGTACCTGCTCTGTTGGCCACAATGCCCTGTTGCTGTTCTGATACTGCATTCTGCCCTCTCATGTGCTGCCTCTGATGTACCTGCTCTGTTGTCCACAATGCCCTGTTGCTGTTCTGATACTGCATTCTGCCCTCTCATGTGCTGCCTCTGATGTACCTGCTCTGTTGCCCACAATGCCCTGTTGCTGTTCTGATACTGCATTCTGCCCTCTCATGTGCTGCCTCTGATGTACCTGCTCAGTTGTCCACAATGCCCTGTTGCTGTGCTGATACTGCAATTTGCCCTCTCATGTGCTGCCTCTGATGTACCTGTTCGATGCCATGGACTCGTTGATGCACTTAGCCCCTCTAATGTGCTGCCTCTGATGTACCTGTTCAGTGCAATGGACTGTTGCTGCACTTAGCCCCTCTCATGTGCTGCCTCTGATGTACCTGTTCGATGCCATGGACTGTTGATGCACTTAGCCCCACTCATGTGCTGCCTCTGATGTACCTGTTCAATGCCATGGACTGTTGATGCACTTAGCCCCTCACATGTGCTGCCTCTGATGTACCTGTTCGATGCCATGGACTGTTGATGCACTTAGCCCCTCTCATGTGCTGCCTCTGATGTACCTGCTCTGTTGTCCAGAATGCCCTGTTGCTGTTCTGATACTGCATTCTGCCCTCTCATGTGCTGCCTCTGATGTACCTGCTCTGTTGGCCACAATGCCCTGTTGCTGTTCTGATACTGCATTCTGCCCTCTCAAATGTTGACTCTGATGTACCTGCTCAGTTGTCTACAATGCCCTGTTGCTGTTCTTATACTGCATTCTGCCCTCTCATGTGCTGCCTCTGATGTACCTGTTCGATGCCATGGACTGTTGATGCACTTAGCCCCTCTCATGTGCTGCCTCTGATGTACCTGTTCAATCCCATGGACTGTTGATGCACTTAGCCCCTCACATGTGCTGCCTCTGATGTACCTGTTCGATGCCATGGACTGTTGATGCACTTAGCCCCTCTCATGTGCTGCCTCTGATGTACCTGCTCTGTTGTCCACAATGCCCTGTTGCTGTTCTGATACTGCATTCTGCCCTCTCATGTGCTGCCTCTGATGTACCTGCTCTGTTGGCCACAATGCCCTGTTGCTGTTCTGATACTGCATTCTGCCCTCTCATGTGCTGCCTCTGATGTACCTGCTCAGTTGTCCACAATGCCCTGTTGCTGTTCTGATACTGCATTCTGCCCTCTCATGTGCTGCCTCTGATGTACCTGTTCGATGCCATGGACTGTTGATGCACTTAGCCCCTCTCATGTGCTGCCTCTGATGTACCTGTTCGATACCATGGACTGTTGATGCACTTAGCCCCTCTCATGTGCTGCCTCTGATGTACCTGTTCAATGCCATGGACTGTTCATGCACTTAGCCCCTCTCAAGTGCTGCCTCTGATGTACCTGCTCTGTTGGCCACAATGCCCTGTTGCTGTTCTGATACTGCATTCTGCCCTCTCAATTGCTGACTCTGATGTACGTGCTCTGTTGTCCACAATGCCCTGTTGCTGTTCTGATACTGCATTCTGCCCTCTCATATGCTGCCTCTGATGTACCTGCTCTGTTGGCCACAATGCCCTGTTGCTGTTCTGATACTGCATTCTGCCCTCTCATGTGCTGCCTCTGATGTACCTGCTCAGTTGTCTACAATGCCCTGTTGCTGTTCTTATACTGCATTCTGCCCTCTCATGTGCTGCCTCTGATGTACCTGTTCGATGCCATGGACTGTTGATGCACTTAGCCCCTCTCATGTGCTGCCTCTGATGTACCTGCTCGATGCAATGGACTGTTGATGCACTTAGCCCCTCTCATGTGCTGCCTCTGATGTTCCTGCTCTGTTGGCCACAATGCCCTGTTGCTGTTCTGATACTGCATTCTGCCCTCTCATGTGCTGCCTCTGATGTACCTGCTCTGTTGTCCACAATGCCCTGTTGCTGTTCCGATACTGCATTCTGCCCTCTCATGTGCTGCCTCTGATGTACCTGCTCTGTTAGCCACAATGCCCTGTTGCTGTTCTGATACTGCATTCTGCCCTCTCATGTGCTGCCTCTGATGTACCTGTTCGATGCCATGGACTGTTGATGCACCTAGCCCCTCTCATGTGCTGCCTCTGATGTACCTGTTGTTGATGCACTTAGCCTATCTCATGTGCTGCCTCTGATGTGCCTGTTCAATGCCATGGACTGTTGATGCACTTAGCCCCTCTCATGTGCTGACTCTGATGTACCTGCTCTGTTGGCCACAATGCCCTGTTGCTGTTCTGATACTGCATTCTGCCCTCTCATGTGCTGCCTCTGATGTACCTGCTCAGTTGTCTACAATGCCCTGTTGCTGTTCTTATACTGCATTCTGCCCTCTCATGTGCTGCCTCTGATGTACCTGTTCGATGCCATGGACTGTTGATGCACTTAGCCCCTCTCATGTGCTGCCTCTGATGTACCTGCTCGATGCCATGGACTGTTGATGCACTTAGCCCCTTGCATGTGCTGCCTCTGATGTTCCTGCTCTGTTGTCCACAATGCCCTGTTGCTGTTCTGATACTGCATTCTGCCCTCTCATGTGCTGCCTCTGATGTACCTGCTCTGTTGGCCACAATGCCCTGTTGCTGTTCTGATACTGCATACTGCCCTCTCATGTGCTGCCTCTGATGTACCTGTTCGATGCCATGGACTGTTGATGCACTTAGCCCCTCTCATGTGCTGCCTCTGATGTACCTGTTGTTGATGCAATTAGCCTATCTCATGTGCTGCCTCTGATGTGCCTGTTCGATGCCATGGACTGTTGATGCACTTAGCCCCTCTCATGTGCTGACTCTGATGTACCTGCTCTGTTGGCCACAATGCCCTGTTGCTGTTCTGATACTGCATTCTGCCCTCTCATGTGCTGCCTCTGATGTACCTGCTCTGTTGTCCACAATGCCCTGTTGCTGTTCTGATACTGCATTCTGCCCTCTCATGTGCTGCCTCTGATGTACCTGCTCTGTTGGCCACAATGCCCTGTTGCAGTTCTGATACTGCATTCTGCCCTCTCATGTGCTGCCTCTGATGTACCTGCTCAGTTGTCCACAATGCCCTGTTGCTGTGCTGATACTGCAATTTGCCCTCTCATGTGCTGCCTCTGATGTACCTGTTCGATGCCATGGACTCGTTGATGCACTTAGCCCCTCTAATGTGCTGCCTCTGATGTACCTGTTCAGTGCAATGGACTGTTGCTGCACTTAGCCCCTCTCATGTGCTGCCTCTGATGTACCTGTTCGATGCCATGGACTGTTGATGCACTTAGCCCCACTCATGTGCTGCCTCTGATGTACCTGTTCAATGCCATGGACTGTTGATGCACTTAGCCCCTCACATGTGCTGCCTCTGATGTACCTGTTCGATGCCATGGACTGTTGATGCACTTAGCCCCTCTCATGTGCTGCCTCTGATGTACCTGCTCTGTTGTCCAGAATGCCCTGTTGCTGTTCTGATACTGCATTCTGCCCTCTCATGTGCTGCCTCTGATGTACCTGCTCTGTTGGCCACAATGCCCTGTTGCTGTTCTGATACTGCATTCTGCCCTCTCAAATGTTGACTCTGATGTACCTGCTCAGTTGTCTACAATGCCCTGTTGCTGTTCTTATACTGCATTCTGCCCTCTCATGTGCTGCCTCTGATGTACCTGTTCGATGCCATGGACTGTTGATGCACTTAGCCCCTCTCATGTGCTGCCTCTGATGTACCTGTTCAATGCCATGGACTGTTGATGCACTTAGCCCCTCACATGTGCTGCCTCTGATGTACCTGTTCGATGCCATGGACTGTTGATGCACTTAGCCCCTCTCATGTGCTGCCTCTGATGTACCTGCTCTGTTGTCCACAATGCCCTGTTGCTGTTCTGATACTGCATTCTGCCCTCTCATGTGCTGCCTCTGATGTACCTGCTCTGTTGGCCACAATGCCCTGTTGCTGTTCTGATACTGCATTCTGCCCTCTCATGTGCTGCCTCTGATGTACCTGCTCAGTTGTCCACAATGCCCTGTTGCTGTTCTGATACTGCATTCTGCCCTCTCATGTGCTGCCTCTGATGTACCTGTTCGATGCCATGGACTGTTGATGCACTTAGCCCCTCTCATGTGCTGCCTCTGATGTACCTGTTCGATACCATGGACTGTTGATGCACTTAGCCCCTCTCATGTGCTGCCTCTGATGTACCTGTTCAATGCCATGGACTGTTCATGCACTTAGCCCCTCTCAAGTGCTGCCTCTGATGTACCTGCTCTGTTGGCCACAATGCCCTGTTGCTGTTCTGATACTGCATTCTGCCCTCTCAATTGCTGACTCTGATGTACGTGCTCTGTTGTCCACAATGCCCTGTTGCTGTTCTGATACTGCATTCTGCCCTCTCATATGCTGCCTCTGATGTACCTGCTCTGTTGGCCACAATGCCCTGTTGCTGTTCTGATACTGCATTCTGCCCTCTCATTTGCTGCCTCTGATGTACCTGCTCAGTTGTCTACAATGCCCTGTTGCTGTTCTTATACTGCATTCTGCCCTCTCATGTGCTGCCTCTGATGTACCTGTTCGATGCCATGGACTGTTGATGCACTTAGCCCCTCTCATGTGCTGCCTCTGATGTACCTGCTCAATGCAATGGACTGTTGATGCACTTAGCCCCTCTCATGTGCTGCCTCTGATGTTCCTGCTCTGTTGGCCACAATGCCCTGTTGCTGTTCTGATACTGCATTCTGCCCTCTCATGTGCTGCCTCTGATGTACCTGCTCTGTTGTCCACAATGCCCTGTTGCTGTTCCGATACTGCATTCTGCCCTCTCATGTGCTGCCTCTGATGTACCTGCTCTGTTGGCCACAATGCCCTGTTGCTGTTCTGATACTGCATTCTGCCCTCTCATGTGCTGCCTCTGATGTACCTGTTCGATGCCATGGACTGTTGATGCACTTAGCCCCTCTCATGTGCTGCCTCTGATGTACCTGTTGTTGATGCACGTAGCCTATCTCATGTGCTGCCTCTGATGTGCCTGTTCAATGCCATGGACTGTTGATGCACTTAGCCCCTCTCATGTGCTGACTCTGATGTACCTGCTCTGTTGGCCACAATGCCCTGTTGCTGTTCTGATACTGCATTCTGCCCTCTCATGTGCTGCCTCTGATGTACCTGCTCTGTTGTCCACAATGCCCTGTTGCTGTTCTGATACTGCATTCTGCCCTCTCATGTGCTGCCTCTGATGTACCTGCTCTGTTGGCCACAATGCCCTGTTGCTGTTCTGATACTGCATTCTGCCCTCTCATGTGCTGCCTCTGATGTACCTGCTCTGTTGGCCACAATGCCCTGTTGCTGTTCTGATACTGCATTCTGCCCTCTCATGTGCTGCCTCTGATGTACCTGCTCAGTTGTCCACAATGCCCTGTTGCTGTTCTGATACTGCATTCTGCCCTCTCATGTGCTGCCTCTGATGTACCTGTTCGATGCCATGGACTGTTGATGCACTTAGCCCCTCTCATGTGCTGCCTCTGATGTACCTGTTTGATACCATGGACTGTTGATGCACTTAGCCCCTCTCATGTGCTGCCTCTGATGTACCTGTTCAATGCCATGGACTGTTCATGCACTTAGCCCCTCTCAAGTGCTGCCTCTGATGTACCTGCTCTGTTGGCCACAATGCCCTGTTGCTGTTCTGATACTGCATTCTGCCCTCTCAATTGCTGACTCTGATGTACGTGCTCTGTTGTCCACAATGCCCTGTTGCTGTTCTGATACTGCATTCTGCCCTCTCATATGCTGCCTCTGATGTACCTGCTCTGTTGGCCACAATGCCCTGTTGCTGTTCTGATACTGCATTCTGCCCTCTCATGTGCTGCCTCTGATGTACCTGCTCAGTTGTCTACAATGCCCTGTTGCTGTTCTTATACTGCATTCTGCCCTCTCATGTGCTGCCTCTGATGTACCTGTTCGATGCCATGGACTGTTGATGCACTTAGCCCCTCTCATGTGCTGCCTCTGATGTACCTGCTCGATGCAATGGACTGTTGATGCACTTAGCCCCTCTCATGTGCTGCCTCTGATGTTCCTGCTCTGTTGGCCACAATGCCCTGTTGCTGTTCTGATACTGCATTCTGCCCTCTCATGTGCTGCCTCTGATGTACCTGCTCTGTTGTCCACAATGCCCTGTTGCTGTTCCGATACTGCATTCTGCCCTCTCATGTGCTGCCTCTGATGTACCTGCTCTGTTGGCCACAATGCCCTGTTGCTGTTCTGATACTGCATTCTGCCCTCTCATGTGCTGCCTCTGATGTACCTGTTCGATGCCATGGACTGTTGATGCACTTAGCCCCTCTCATGTGCTGCCTCTGATGTACCTGTTGTTGATGCACTTAGCCTATCTCATGTGCTGCCTCTGATGTGCCTGTTCAATGCCATGGGCTGTTGATGCACTTAGCCCCTCTCATGTGCTGACTCTGATGTACCTGCTCTGTTGGCCACAATGCCCTGTTGCTGTTCTGATACTGCATTCTGCCCTCTCATGTGCTGCCTCTGATGTACCTGCTCTGTTGTCCACAATGCCCTGTTGCTGTTCTGATACTGCATTCTGCCCTCTCATGTGCTGCCTCTGATGTACCTGCTCTGTTGGCCACAATGCACTGTTGCTGTTCTGATACTGCATTCTGCCCTCTCATGTGCTGCCTCTGATGTACCTGCTCTGTTGTCCACAATGCCCTGTTGCTGTTCTGATACTGCATTCTGCCCTCTCATGTGCTGCCTCTGATGTACCTGCTCTGTTGGCCACAATGCCCTGTTGCTGTTCTGATACTGCATTCTGCCCTCTCATGTGCTGCCTCTGATGTACCTGTTCGATGCCATGGACTGTTGATGCACTTAGCCCCTCTCATGTGCTGCCTCTGATGTACCTGTTGTTGATGCACTTAGCCTATCTCATGTGCTGCCTCTGATGTGCCTGTTCGATGCCATGGACTGTTGATGCACTTAGCCCCTCTCATGTGCTGACTCTGATGTACCTGCTCTGCTGGCCACAATGCCCTGTTGCTGTTCTGATACTGCATTCTACCCTCACATGTGCTGCCTCTGATGTACCTGCTCTGTTGCCCACAATGCCCTGTTGCTGTTCTGATACTGTATTCTGCCCTCTCATGTGCTGCCTCTGATGTACCTGCTCAGTTGTCCACAATGCCCTGTTGCTGTTCTGATACTGCATTCTGCCCTCTCATGTGCTGCCTCTGATGTACCTGTTCGATGCCATGGACTGGTTGATGCACTTAGCCCCTCTAATGTGCTGTCTCTGATGTACCTGTTCAGTGCAATGGACTGTTGCTAAACTTAGCCCCTCTCATGTGCTGCCTCTGATGTACCTGCTCTGTTGTCCACAATGCCCTGTTGCTGTTCTGATACTGCATTCTGCACTCTCATGTGCTGCCTCTGATGTACCTGTTCGATGCCATGGACTGTTGATGCACTTAGCCCCTCTCATGTGCTGCCTCTGATGTACCTGTTCGATACCATGGACTGTTGATGCACTTAGCCCCTCTCATGTGCTGCCTCTGATGTACCTGTTCAATGCCATGGACTGTTCATGCACTTAGCCCCTCTCAAGTGCTGACTCTGATGTACGTGCTCTGTTGTCCACAATGCCCTGTTGCTGTTCTGATACTGCATTCTGCCCTCTCATGTGCTGCCTCTGATGTACCTGCTCTGTTGGCCACAATGCCCTGTTGCTATTCTGATACTGCATTCTGCCCTCTCATGTGCTGCCTCTGATGTACCTGCTCAGTTGTCTACAATGCCCTGTTGCTGTTCTTATACTGCATTCTGCCCTCTCATGTGCTGCCTCTGATGTACCTGTTCGATGCCATGGACTGTTGATGCACTTAGCCCCTCTCATGTGCTGCCTCTGATGTACCTGCTCGATGCCATGGACTGTTGATGCACTTAGCCCCTCTCATGTGCTGCCTCTGATGTTCCTGCTCTGTTGGCCACAATGCCCTGTTGCTGTTCTGATACTGCATTCTGCCCTTTCATGTGCTGCCTCTGATGTACCTGCTCTGTTGTCCACAATGCCCTGTTGCTGTTCTGATACTGCATTCTGCCCTCTCATGTGCTGCCTCTGATGTACCTGCTCTGTTGGCCACAATGCCCTGTTGCTGTTCTGATACTGCATTCTGCCCTCTCATGTGCTGCCTCTGATGTACCTGTTGTTGATGCACTTAGCCTATCTCATGTGCTGCCTCTGATGTGCCTGTTCGATGCCATGGACTGTTGATGCACTTAGCCCCTCTCATGTGCTGACTCTGATATACCTGCTCTGTTGGCCACAATGCCCTGTTGCTGTTCTGATACTGCATTCTGCCCTCTCATGTGCTGCCTCTGATGTACCTGCTCTGTTGTCCACAATGCCCTGTTGCTGTTCTGATACTGCATTCTGCCCTCTCATGTGCTGCCTCTGATGTACCTGCTCGATGCCATGGACTGTTGATGCACTTAGCCCCTCTCATGTGCTGCCTCTGATGTACCTGCTCGATGCCATGGACTGTTGATGCACTTAGCCCCTCTCATGTGCTGCCTCTGATGTTCCTGCTCTGTTGGCCACAGTGCCCTGTTGCTGTTCTGATACTGCATTCTGCCCTCTCATGTGCTGCCTCTGATGTACCTGCTCTGTTGTCCACAATGCCCTGTTGCTGTTCTGATACTGCATTCTGCCCTCTCATGTGCTGCCTCTGATGTACCTGCTCTGTTGGCCACAATGCCCTGTTGCTGTTCTGATACTGCATTCTGCCCTCTCATGTGCTGCCTCTGATGTACCTGTTCGATGCCATGGACTGTTGATGCACTTAGCCCCTCTCATGTGCTGCCTCTGATGTACCTGTTGTTGATGCACTTAGCCTATCTCATGTGCTGCCTCTGATGTGCCTGTTCGATGCCATGGACTGTTGATGCACTTAGCCCCTCTCATGTGCTGACTCTGATGTACCTGCTCTGTTGGCCACAATGCCCTGTTGCTGTTCTGATACTGCATTCTGCCCTCTCATGTGCTGCCTCTGATGTACCTGTTCGATGCCATGGACTGTTGATGCACTTAGCCCCTCTCATGTGCTGCCTCTGATGTACCTGCTCGATGCAATGGACTGTTGATGCACTTAGCCCCTCTCATGTGCTGCCTCTGATGTTCCTGCTCTGTTGGCCACAATGCCCTGTTGCTGTTCTGATACTGCATTCTGCCCTCTCATGTGCTGCCTCTGATGTACCTGCTCTGTTGTCCACAATGCCCTGTTGCTGTTCCGATACTGCATTCTGCCCTCTCATGTGCTGCCTCTGATGTACCTGCTCTGTTGGCCTCAATGCCCTGTTGCTGTTCTGATACTGCATTCTGCCCTCTCATGTGCTGCCTCTGATGTACCTGTTCGATGCCATGGACTGTTGATGAACTTAGCCCCTCTCATGTGCTGCCTCTGATGTACCTGTTGTTGATGCACTTAGCCTATCTCATGTGCTGCCTCTGATGTGCCTGTTCAATGCCATGGACTGTTGATGCACTTAGCCCCTCTCATGTGCTGACTCTGATGTACCTGCTCTGTTGGCCACAATGCCCTGTTGCTGTTCTGATACTGCATTCTGCCCTCTCATGTGCTGCCTCTGATGTACCTGCTCTGTTGTCCACAATGCCCTGTTGCTGTTCTGATACTGCATTCTGCCCTCTCATGTGCTGCCTCTGATGTACCTGCTCTGTTGGCCACAATGCACTGTTGCTGTTCTGATACTGCATTCTGCCCTCTCATGTGCTGCCTCTGATGTACCTGCTCTGTTGTCCACAATGCCCTGTTGCTGTTCTGATACTGCATTCTGCCCTCTCATGTGCTGCCTCTGATGTACCTGCTCTGTTGGCCACAATGCCCTGTTGCTGTTCTGATACTGCATTCTGCCCTCTCATGTGCTGCCTCTGATGTACCTGTTCGATGCCATGGACTGTTGATGCACTTAGCCCCTCTCATGTGCTGCCTCTGATGTACCTGTTGTTGATGCACTTAGCCTATCTCATGTGCTGCCTCTGATGTGCCTGTTCGATGCCATGGACTGTTGATGCACTTAGCCCCTCTCATGTGCTGACTCTGATGTACCTGCTCTGTTGGCCACAATGCCCTGTTGCTGTTCTGATACTGCATTCTGCCCTCTCATGTGCTGCCTCTGATGTACCTGCTCTGTTGGCCACAATGCCCTGTTGCTGTTCTGATACTGTATTCTGCCCTCTCATGTGCTGCCTCTGATGTACCTGCTCAGTTGTCCACAATGCCCTGTTGCTGTTCTGATACTGCATTCTGCCCTCTCATGTGCTGCCTCTGATGTACCTGTTCGATGCCATGGACTTGTTGATGCACTTAGCCCCTCTAATGTGCTGTCTCTGATGTACCTGTTCAGTGCAATGGACTGTTGCTAAACTTAGCCCCTCTCATGTGCTGCCTCTGATGTACCTGTTCGATGCCATGGACTGTTGATGCACTTAGCCCCTCTCATGTGCTGCCTCTGGTGTACCTGTTCAATGCCATGGACTGTTGATGCACTTAGCCCCTCACATGTGCTGCCTCTGATGTACCTGTTCGATGCCATGGACTGTTGATGCACTTAGCCCCTCTCATGTGCTGCCTCTGATGTACCTGCTCTGTTGTCCACAATGCCCTGTTGCTGTTCTGATACTGCATTCTGCCCTCTCATGTGCTGCCTCTGATGTACCTGCTCTGTTGGCCACAATGCCCTGTTGCTGTTCTGATACTGCATTCTGCCCTCTCATGTGCTGCCTCTGATGTACCTGCTCAGTTGTCCACAATGCCCTGTTGCTGTTCTGATACTGCATTCTGCCCTCTCATGTGCTGCCTCTGATGTACCTGTTCGATGCCATGGACTGTTGATGCACTTAGCCCCTCTCATGTGCTGCCTCTGATGTACCTGCTCGATGCCATGGACTGTTGATGCACTTAGCCCCTCTCATGTGCTGCCTCTGATGTTCCTGCTCTGTTGGCCACAATGCCCTGTTGCTGTTCTGATACTGCATTCTGCCCTTTCATGTGCTGCCTCTGATGTACCTGCTCTGTTGTCCACAATGCCCTGTTGCTGTTCTGATACTGCATTCTGCCCTCTCATGTGCTGCCTCTGATGTACCTGCTCTGTTGGCCACAATGCCCTGTTGCTGTTCTGATACTGCATTCTGCCCTCTCATGTGCTGCCTCTGATGTACCTGTTGTTGATGCACTTAGCCTATCTCATGTGCTGCCTCTGATGTGCCTGTTCGATGCCATGGACTGTTGATGCACTTAGCCCCTCTCATGTGCTGACTCTGATGTACCTGCTCTGTTGGCCACAATGCCCTGTTGCTGTTCTGATACTGCATTCTGCCCTCTCATGTGCTGCCTCTGATGTACCTGCTCTGTTGTCCACAATGCCCTGTTGCTGTTCTGATACTGCATTCTGCCCTCT
Source organism: Lissotriton vulgaris (assembly GCF_964263255.1). NCBI lineage: Eukaryota > Metazoa > Chordata > Amphibia > Caudata > Salamandridae > Lissotriton > Lissotriton vulgaris. The sequence goes on from NW_028252413.1 coordinate 68,131, forward strand.
CATGTGCTGCCTCTGATGTACCTGCTCGATGCCATGGACTGTTGATGCACTTAGCCCCTCTCATGTGCTGCCTATGATGTACCTGCTCGATGCCATGGACTGTTGATGCACTTAGCCCCTCTCATGTGCTGCCTCTGATGTTCCTGCTCTGTTGGCCACAGTGCCCTGTTGCTGTTCTGATACTGCATTCTGCCCTCTCATGTGCTGCCTCTGATGTACCTGCTCTGTTGTCCACAATGCCCTGTTGCTGTTCTGATACTGCATTCTGCCCTCTCATGTGCTGCCTCTGATGTACCTGCTCTGTTGGCCACAATGCCCTGTTGCTGTTCTGATACTGCATTCTGCCCTCTCATGTGCTGCCTCTGATGTACCTGTTCGATGCCATGGACTGTTGATGCACTTAGCCCCTCTCATGTGCTGCCTCTGATGTACCTGTTGTTGATGCACTTAGCCTATCTCATGTGCTGCCTCTGATGTGCCTGTTCGATGCCATGGACTGTTGATGCACTTAGCCCCTCTCATGTGCTGACTCTGATGTACCTGCTCTGTTGGCCACAATGCCCTGTTGCTGTTCTGATACTGCATTCTGCCCTCTCATGTGCTGCCTCTGATGTACCTGTTCGATGCCATGGACTGTTGATGCACTTAGCCCCTCTCATGTGCTGCCTCTGATGTACCTGCTCGATGCAATGGACTGTTGATGCACTTAGCCCCTCTCATGTGCTGCCTCTGATGTTCCTGCTCTGTTGGCCACAATGCCCTGTTGCTGTTCTGATACTGCATTCTGCCCTCTCATGTGCTGCCTCTGATGTACCTGCTCTGTTGTCCACAATGCCCTGTTGCTGTTCCGATACTGCATTCTGCCCTCTCATGTGCTGCCTCTGATGTACCTGCTCTGTTGGCCTCAATGCCCTGTTGCTGTTCTGATACTGCATTCTGCCCTCTCATGTGCTGCCTCTGATGTACCTGTTCGATGCCATGGACTGTTGATGAACTTAGCCCCTCTCATGTGCTGCCTCTGATGTACCTGTTGTTGATGCACTTAGCCTATCTCATGTGCTGCCTCTGATGTGCCTGTTCAATGCCATGGACTGTTGATGCACTTAGCCCCTCTCATGTGCTGACTCTGATGTACCTGCTCTGTTGGCCACAATGCCCTGTTGCTGTTCTGATACTGCATTCTGCCCTCTCATGTGCTGCCTCTGATGTACCTGCTCTGTTGTCCACAATGCCCTGTTGCTGTTCTGATACTGCATTCTGCCCTCTCATGTGCTGCCTCTGATGTACCTGCTCTGTTGGCCACAATGCACTGTTGCTGTTCTGATACTGCATTCTGCCCTCTCATGTGCTGCCTCTGATGTACCTGCTCTGTTGTCCACAATGCCCTGTTGCTGTTCTGATACTGCATTCTGCCCTCTCATGTGCTGCCTCTGATGTACCTGCTCTGTTGGCCACAATGCCCTGTTGCTGTTCTGATACTGCATTCTGCCCTCTCATGTGCTGCCTCTGATGTACCTGTTCGATGCCATGGACTGTTGATGCACTTAGCCCCTCTCATGTGCTGCCTCTGATGTACCTGTTGTTGATGCACTTAGCCTATCTCATGTGCTGCCTCTGATGTGCCTGTTCGATGCCATGGACTGTTGATGCACTTAGCCCCTCTCATGTGCTGACTCTGATGTACCTGCTCTGTTGGCCACAATGCCCTGTTGCTGTTCTGATACTGCATTCTGCCCTCTCATGTGCTGCCTCTGATGTACCTGCTCTGTTGGCCACAATGCCCTGTTGCTGTTCTGATACTGTATTCTGCCCTCTCATGTGCTGCCTCTGATGTACCTGCTCAGTTGTCCACAATGCCCTGTTGCTGTTCTGATACTGCATTCTGCCCTCTCATGTGCTGCCTCTGATGTACCTGTTCGATGCCATGGACTTGTTGATGCACTTAGCCCCTCTAATGTGCTGTCTCTGATGTACCTGTTCAGTGCAATGGACTGTTGCTAAACTTAGCCCCTCTCATGTGCTGCCTCTGATGTACCTGTTCGATGCCATGGACTGTTGATGCACTTAGCCCCTCTCATGTGCTGCCTCTGGTGTACCTGTTCAATGCCATGGACTGTTGATGCACTTAGCCCCTCACATGTGCTGCCTCTGATGTACCTGTTCGATGCCATGGACTGTTGATGCACTTAGCCCCTCTCATGTGCTGCCTCTGATGTACCTGCTCTGTTGTCCACAATGCCCTGTTGCTGTTCTGATACTGCATTCTGCCCTCTCATGTGCTGCCTCTGATGTACCTGCTCTGTTGGCCACAATGCCCTGTTGCTGTTCTGATACTGCATTCTGCCCTCTCATGTGCTGCCTCTGATGTACCTGCTCAGTTGTCCACAATGCCCTGTTGCTGTTCTGATACTGCATTCTGCCCTCTCATGTGCTGCCTCTGATGTACCTGTTCGATGCCATGGACTGTTGATGCACTTAGCCCCTCTCATGTGCTGACCTCTGATGTACCTGTTCGATACCATGGACTGTTGATGCACTTAGCCCCTCTCATGTACTGCCTCTGATGTACCTGTTCAATGCCATGGACTGTTCATGCACTTAGCCCCTCTCAAGTGCTGCCTCTGATGTACCTGCTCTGTTGGCCACAATGCCCTGTTGCTGTTCTGATACTGCATTCTGCCCTCTCAAGTGCTGACTCTGATGTACGTGCTCTGTTGTCCACAATGCCCTGTTGCTGTTCTGATACTGCATTCTGCCCTCTCATGTGCTGCCTCTGATGTACCTGCTCCGTTGGCCACAATGCCCTGTTGCTGTTCTGATACTGCATTCTGCCCTCTCATGTGCTGCCTCTGATGTACCTGTTCGATGCCATGGACTGTTGATGCACTTAGCCCCTCTCATGTGCTGCCTCTGATGTACCTGTTGTTGATGCACTTAGCCTATCTCATGTGCTGCCTCTGATGTGCCTGTTCAATGCCATGGACTGTTGATGCACTTAGCCCCTCTCATGTGCTGACTCTGATGTACCTGCTCTGTTGGCCACAATGCCCTGTTGCTGTTCTGATACTGCATTCTGCCCTCTCATGTGCTGCCTCTGATGTACCTGCTCTGTTGTCCACAATGCCCTGTTGCTGTTCTGATACTGCATTCTGCCCTCTCATGTGCTGCCTCTGATGTACCTGCTCTGTTGGCCACAACGCACTGTTGCTGTTCTGATACTGCATTCTGCCCTCTCATGTGCTGCCTCTGATGTACCTGCTCTGTTGTCCACAATGCCCTGTTGCTGTTCTGATACTGCATTCTGCCCTCTCATGTGCTGCCTCTGATGTACCTGCTCTGTTGGCCACAATGCCCTGTTGCTGTTCTGATACTGCATTCTGCCCTCTCATGTGCTGCCTCTGAGGTACCTGTTCGATGCCATGGACTGTTGATGCACTTAGCCCCTCTCATGTGCTGCCTCTGATGTACCTGTTGTTGATGCACTTAGCCTATCTCATGTGCTGCCTCTGATGTGCCTGTTCGATGCCATGGACTGTTGATGCACTTAGCCCCTCTCATGTGCTGACTCTGATGTACCTGCTCTGTTGGCCACAATACCCTGTTGCTGTTCTGATACTGCATTCTGCCCTCTCATGTGCTGCCTCTGATGTACCTGCTCTGTTGGCCACAATGCCCTGTTGCTGTTCTGATACTGTATTCTGCCCTCTCATGTGCTGCCTCTGATGTACCTGCTCAGTTGTCCACAATGCCCTGTTGCTGTTCTGATACTGCATTCTGCCCTCTCATGTGCTGCCTCTGATGTACCTGTTCGATGCCATGGACTTGTTGATGCACTTAGCCCCTCTAATGTGCTGTCTCTGATGTACCTGTTCAGTGCAATGGACTGTTGCTAAACTTAGCCCCTCTCATGTGCTGCCTCTGATGTACCTGTTCGATGCCATATGACTGTTGATGCACTTAGCCCCTCTCATGTGCTGCCTCTGGTGTACCTGTTCAATGCCATGGACTGTGTATGCACTTAGCCCCTCGCATGTGCTGCCTCTGATGTACCTGTTCGATGCCATGGACTGTTGATGCACTTAGCCCCTCTCATGTGCTGCCTCTGATGTACCTGCTCTGTTGTCCACAATGCCCTGTTGCTGTTCTGATACTGCATTCTGCCCTTACATGTGCTGCCTCTGATGTACCTGCTCTGTTGGCCACAATGCCCTGTTGCTGTTCTGATACTGCATTCTGCCCTCTCATGTGCTGCCTCTGATGTACCTGCTCAGTTGTCCACAATGCCCTGTTGCTGTTCTGATACTGCATTCTGCACTCTCATGTGCTGCCTCTGATGTACCTGTTCGATGCCATGGACTGTTGATGCACTTAGCCCCTCTCATGTGCTGCCTCTGATGTACCTGTTCGATACCATGGACTGTTGATGCACTTAGCCCCTCTCATGTGCTGCCTCTGATGTACCTGTTCAATGCCATGGACTGTTCATGCACTTAGCCCCTCTCAAGTGCTGCCTCTGATGTACCTGCTCTGTTGGCCACAATGCCCTGTTGCTGTTCTGATACTGCATTCTGCCCTCTCAAGTGCTGACTCTGATGTACGTGCTCTGTTGTCCACAATGCCCTGTTGCTGTTCTGATACTGCATTCTGCCCTCTCATGTGCTGCCTCTGATGTACCTGCTCTGTTGGCCACAATGCCCTGTTGCTGTTCTGATACTGCATTCTGCCCTCTCATGTGCTGCCTCTGATGTACCTGCTCAGTTGTCTACAATGCCCTGTTGCTGTTCTTATACTGCATTCTGCCCTCTCATGTGCTGCCTCTGATGTACCTGTTCGATGCCATGGACTGTTGATGCACTTAGCCCCTCTCATGTGCTGCCTCTGATGTACCTGCTCGATGCCATGGACTGTTGATGCACTTAGCCCCTCTCATGTGCTGCCTCTGATGTTCCTGCTCTGTTGGCCACAATGCCCTGTTGCTGTTCTGATACTGCATTCTGCCCTTTCATGTGCTGCCTCTGATGTACCTGCTCTGTTGTCCACAATGCCCTGTTGCTGTTCTGATACTGCATTCTGCCCTCTCATGTGCTGCCTCTGGTGTACCTGCTCTGTTGGCCACAATGCCCTGTTGCTGTTCTGATACTGCATTCTGCCCTCTCATGTGCTGCCTCTGATGTACCTGTTCGATGCCATGGACTGTTGATGCACTTAGCCCCTCTCATGTGCTGCCTCTGATGTACCTGTTGTTGATGCACTTAGCCTATCTCATGTGCTGCCTCTGATGTGCCTGTTCGATGCCATGGACTGTTGATGCACTTAGCCCCTCTCATGTGCTGACTCTGATGTACCTGCTCTGTTGGCCACAATGCCCTGTTGCTGTTCTGATACTGCATTCTGCCCTCTCATGTGCTGCCTCTGATGTACCTGCTCTGTTGTCCACAATGCCCTGTTGCTGTTCTGATACTGCATTCTGCCCTCTCATGTGCTGCCTCTGATGTACCTGCTCGATGCCATGGACTGTTGATGCACTTAGCCCCTCTCATGTGCTGCCTCTGATGTACCTGCTCGATGCAATGGACTGTTGATGCACTTAGCCCCTCTCATGTGCTGCCTCTGATGTTCCTGCTCTGTTGGCCACAATGCCCTGTTGCTGTTCTGATACTGCATTCTGCCCTCTCATGTGCTGCCTCTGATGTACCTGCTCTGTTGTCCACAATGCCCTGTTGCTGTTCCGATACTGCATTCTGCCCTCTCATGTGCTGCCTCTGATGTACCTGCTCTGTTGGCCACAATGCCCTGTTGCTGTTCTGATACTGCATTCTGCCCTCTCATGTGCTGCCTCTGATGTACCTGTTCGATGCCATGGACTGTTGATGCACTTAGCCCCTCTCATGTGCTGCCTCTGATGTACCTGTTTTTGATGCACTTAGCCTATCTCATGTGCTGCCTCTGATGTGCCTGTTCAATGCCATGGACTGTTGATGCACTTAGCCCCTCTCATGTGCTGACTCTGATGTACCTGCTCTGTTGGCCACAATGCCCTGTTGCTGTTCTGATACTGCATTCTGCCCTCTCATGTGCTGCCTCTGATGTACCTGCTCTGTTGTCCACAATGCCCTGTTGCTGTTCTGATACTGCATTCTGCCCTCTCATGTGCTGCCTCTGATGTACCTGCTCTGTTGGCCACAATGCACTGTTGCTGTTCTGATACTGCATTCTGCCCTCTCATGTGCTGCCTCTGATGTACCTGCTCTGTTGTCCACAATGCCCTGTTGCTGTTCTGATACTGCATTCTGCCCTCTCATGTGCTGCCTCTGATGTACCTGCTCTGTTGGCCACAATGCCCTGTTGCTGTTCTGATACTGCATTCTGCCCTCTCATGTGCTGCCTCTGATGTACCTGTTCGATGCCATGGACTGTTGATGCACTTAGCCCCTCTCATGTGCTGCCTCTGATGTACCTGTTGTTGATGCACTTAGCCTATCTCATGTGCTGCCTCTGATGTGCCTGTTCGATGCCATGGACTGTTGATGCACTTAGCCCCTCTCATGTGCTGACTCTGATGTACCTGCTCTGTTGGCCACAATGCCCTGTTGCTGTTCTGATACTGCATTCTGCCCTCTCATGTGCTGCCTCTGATGTACCTGCTCTGTTGGCCACAATGCCCTGTTGCTGTTCTGATACTGTATTCTGCCCTCTCATGTGCTGCCTCTGATGTACCTGCTCAGTTGTCCACAATGCCCTGTTGCTGTTCTGATACTGCATTCTGCCCTCTCATGTGCTGCCTCTGATGTACCTGTTCGATGCCATGGACTTGTTGATGCACTTAGCCCCTCTAATGTGCTGTCTCTGATGTACCTGTTCAGTGCAATGGACTGTTGCTAAACTTAGCCCCTCTCATGTGCTGCCTCTGATGTACCTGTTCGATGCCATGGACTGTTGATGCACTTAGCCCCTCTCATGTGCTGCCTCTGGTGTACCTGTTCAATGCCATGGACTGTTGATGCACTTAGCCCCTCACATGTGCTGCCTCTGATGTACCTGTTCGATGCCATGGACTGTTGATGCACTTAGCCCCTCTCATGTGCTGCCTCTGATGTACCTGCTCTGTTGTCCACAATGCCCTGTTGCTGTTCTGATACTGCATTCTGCACTCTCATGTGCTGCCTCTGATGTACCTGCTCTGTTGGCCACAATGCCCTGTTGCTGTTCTGATACTGCATTCTGCCCTCTCATGTGCTGCCTCTGATGTACCTGCTCAGTTGTCCACAATGCCCTGTTGCTGTTCTGATACTGCATTCTGCCCTCTCATGTGCTGCCTCTGATGTACCTGTTCGATGCCATGGACTGTTGATGCACTTAGCCCCTCTCATGTGCTGCCTCTGATGTACCTGTTCGATACCATGGACTGTTGATGCACTTAGCCCCTCTCATGTGCTGCCTCTGATGTACCTGTTCAATGCCATGGACTGTTCATGCACTTAGCCCCTCTCAAGTGCTGCCTCTGATGTACCTGCTCTGTTGGCCACAATGCCCTGTTGCTGTTCTGATACTGCATTCTGCCCTCTCAAGTGCTGACTCTGATGTACGTGCTCTGTTGTCCACAATGCCCTGTTGCTGTTCTGATACTGCATTCTGCCCTCTCATGTGCTGCCTCTGATGTACCTGCTCCGTTGGCCACAATGCCCTGTTGCTGTTCTGATACTGCATTCTGCCCTCTCATGTGCTGCCTCTGATGTACCTGTTCGATGCCATGGACTGTTGATGCACTTAGCCCCTCTCATGTGCTGCCTCTGATGTTCCTGTTGTTGATGCACTTAGCCTATCTCATGTGCTGCCTCTGATGTGCCTGTTCAATGCCATGGACTGTTGATGCACTTAGCCCCTCTCATGTGCTGACTCTGATGTACCTGCTCTGTTGGCCACAATGCCCTGTTGCTGTTCTGATACTGCATTCTGCCCTCTCATGTGCTGCCTCTGATGTACCTGCTCTGTTGTCCACAATGCCCTGTTGCTGTTCTGATACTGCATTCTGCCCTCTCATGTGCTGCCTCTGATGTACCTGCTCTGTTGGCCACAACGCACTGTTGCTGTTCTGATACTGCATTCTGCCCTCTCATGTGCTGCCTCTGATGTACCTGCTCTGTTGTCCACAATGCCCTGTTGCTGTTCTGATACTGCATTCTGCCCTCTCATGTGCTGCCTCTGATGTACCTGCTCTGTTGGCCACAATGCCCTGTTGCTGTTCTGATACTGCATTCTGCCCTCTCATGTGCTGCCTCTGAGGTACCTGTTCGATGCCATGGACTGTTGATGCACTTAGCCCCTCTCATGTGCTGCCTCTGATGTACCTGTTGTTGATGCACTTAGCCTATCTCATGTGCTGCCTCTGATGTGCCTGTTCGATGCCATGGACTGTTGATGCACTTAGCCCCTCTCATGTGCTGACTCTGATGTACCTGCTCTGTTGGCCACAATACCCTGTTGCTGTTCTGATACTGCATTCTGCCCTCTCATGTGCTGCCTCTGATGTACCTGCTCTGTTGGCCACAATGCCCTGTTGCTGTTCTGATACTGTATTCTGCCCTCTCATGTGCTGCCTCTGATGTACCTGCTCAGTTGTCCACAATGCCCTGTTGCTGTTCTGATACTGCATTCTGCCCTCTCATGTGCTGCCTCTGATGTACCTGTTCGATGCCATGGACTTGTTGATGCACTTAGCCCCTCTAATGTGCTGTCTCTGATGTACCTGTTCAGTGCAATGGACTGTTGCTAAACTTAGCCCCTCTCATGTGCTGCCTCTGATGTACCTGTTCGATGCCATGGACTGTTGATGCACTTAGCCCCTCTCATGTGCTGCCTCTGGTGTACCTGTTCAATGCCATGGACTGTGTATGCACTTAGCCCCTCACATGTGCTGCCTCTGATGTACCTGTTCGATGCCATGTACTGTTGATGCACTTAGCCCCTCTCATGTGCTGCCTCTGATGTACCTGCTCTGTTGTCCACAATGCCCTGTTGCTGTTCTGATACTGCATTCTGCCCTCTCATGTGCTGCCTCTGATGTACCTGCTCTGTTGGCCACAATGCCCTGTTGCTGTTCTGATACTGCATTCTGCCCTCTCATGTGCTGCCTCTGATGTACCTGCTCAGTTGTCCACAATGCCCTGTTGCTGTTCTGATACTGCATTCTGCACTCTCATGTGCTGCCTCTGATGTACCTGTTCGATGCCATGGACTGTTGATGCACTTAGCCCCTCTCATATGCTGCCTCTGATGTACCTGTTCGATACCATGGACTGTTGATGCACTTAGCCCCTCTCATGTGCTGCCTCTGATGTACCTGTTCAATGCCATGGACTGTTCATGCACTTAGCCCCTCTCAAGTGCTGCCTCTGATGTACCTGCTCTGTTGGCCACAATGCCCTGTTGCTGTTCTGATACTGCATTCTGCCCTCTCATGTGCTGCCTCTGACGTACCTGCTCTGTTGTCCACAATGCCCTGTTGCTGTTCTGATACTGCATTCTGCCCTCTCATGTGCTGCCTCTGATGTACCTGCTCTGTTGGCCACAATGCCCTGTTGCTGTTCTGATACTGCATTCTGCCCTCTCATGTGCTGCCTCTGATGTACCTGCTCAGTTGTCTACAATGCCCTGTTGCTGTTCTTATACTGCATTCTGCCCTCTCATGTGCTGCCTCTGATGTACCTGTTCGATGCCATGGACTGTTGATGCACTTAGCCCCTCTCATGTGCTGCCTCTGATGTACCTGCTCGATGCCATGGACTGTTGATGCACTTAGCCCCTCTCATGTGCTGCCTCTGATGTTCCTGCTCTGTTGGCCACAATGCCCTGTTGCTGTTCTGATACTGCATTCTGCCCTTTCATGTGCTGCCTCTGATGTACCTGCTCTGTTGTCCACAATGCCCTGTTGCTGTTCTGATACTGCATTCTGCCCTCTCATGTGCTGCCTCTGGTGTACCTGCTCTGTTGGCCACAATGCCCTGTTGCTGTTCTGATACTGCATTCTGCCCTCTCATGTGCTGCCTCTGATGTACCTGTTCGATGCCATGGACTGTTGATGCACTTAGCCCCTCTCATGTGCTGCCTCTGATGTACCTGTTGTTGATGCACTTAGCCTATCTCATGTGCTGCCTCTGATGTGCCTGTTCGATGCCATGGACTGTTGTTGCACTTAGCCCCTCTCATGTGCTGACTCTGATGTACCTGCTCTGTTGGCCACAATGCCCTGTTGCTGTTCTGATACTGCATTCTGCCCTCTCATGTGCTGCCTCTGATGTACCTGCTCTGTTGTCCACAATGCCCTGTTGCTGTTCTGATACTGCATTCTGCCCTCTCATGTGCTGCCTCTGATGTACCTGCTCGATGCCATGGACTGTTGATGCACTTAGCCCCTCTCATGTGCTGCCTCTGATGTACCTGCTCGATGCCATGGACTGTTGATGCACTTAGCCCCTCTCATGTGCTGCCTCTGATGTTCCTGCTCTGTTGGCCACAGTGCCCTGTTGCTGTTCTGATACTGCATTATGCCCTCTCATGTGCTGCCTCTGATGTACCTGCTCTGTTGTCCACAATGCCCTGTTGCTGTTCTGATACTGCATTCTGCCCTCTCATGTGCTGCCTCTGATGTACCTGCTCTGTTGGCCACAATGCCCTGTTGCTGTTCTGATACTGCATTCTGCCCTCTCATGTGCTGCCTCTGATGTACCTGTTCGATGCCATGGACTGTTGATGCACTTAGCCCCTCTCATGTGCTGCCTCTGATGTACCTGTTGTTGATGCACTTAGCCTATCTCATGTGCTGCCTCTGATGTACCTGTTCAATGGCATGGACTGTTCATGCACTTAGCCCCTCTCAAGTGCTGCCTCTGATGTACCTGCTCTGTTGGCCACAATGCCCTGTTGCTATTCTGATACTGCATTCTGCCCTCTCAAATGTTGACTCTGATGTACCTGCTCAGTTGTCTACAATGCCCTGTTGCTGTTCTTATACTGCATTCTGCCCTCTCATGTGCTGCCTCTGATGTACCTGTTCGATGCCATGGACTGTTGATGCACTTAGCCCCTCTCATGTGCTGCCTCTGATGTACCTGTTCGATGCCATGGACTGTTGATGCACTTAGCCCCTCTCATGTGCTGCCTCTGATGTACCTGTTCGATACCATGGACTGTTGATGCACTTAGCCCCTCTCATGTGCTGCCTCTGATGTACCTGTTCAATGCCATGGACTGTTCATGCACTTAGCCCCTCTCAAGTGCTGCCTCTGATGTACCTGCTCTGTTGGCCACAATGCCCTGTTGCTGTTCTGATACTGCATTCTGCCCTCTCAAGTGCTGACTCTGATGTACGTGCTCTGTTGTCCACAATGCCCTGTTGCTGTTCTGATACTGCATTCTGCCCTCTCATATGCTGCCTCTGATGTACCTGCTCTGTTGGCCACAATGCCCTGTTGCTGTTCTGATACTGCATTCTGCCCTCTCATGTGCTGCCTCTGATGTACCTGCTCAGTTGTCTACAATGCCCTGTTGCTGTTCTTATACTGCATTCTGCCCTCTCATGTGCTGCCTCTGATGTACCTGTTCGATGCCATGGACTGTTGATGCACTTAGCCCCTCTCATGTGCTGCCTCTGATGTACCTGCTCAATGCCATGGACTGTTGATGCACTTAGCCCCTCTCATGTGCTGCCTCTGATGTTCCTGCTCTGTTGGCCACAATGCCCTGTTGCTGTTCTGATACTGCATTCTGCCCTCTCATGTGCTGCCTCTGATGTACCTGCTCTGTTGTCCACAATGCCCTGTTGCTGTTCTGATACTGCATTCTGCCCTCTCATGTGCTGCCTCTGATGTACCTGCTCTGTTGGCCACAATGCCCTGTTGCTGTTCTGATACTGCATTCTGCCCTCTCATGTGCTGCCTCTGATGTACCTGTTCGATGCCATGGACTGTTGATGCACTTAGCCCCTCTCATGTGCTGCCTCTGATGTACCTGTTGTTGATGCACTTAGCCTATCTCATGTGCTGCCTCTGATGTGCCTGTTCGATGCCATGGACAGTGGACTGTTGATGCACTTAGCCCCTCTCATGTGCTGACTCTGATGTACCTGCTCTGTTGGCCACAATGCCCTGTTGCTGTTCTGATACTGCATTCTGCCCTCTCATGTGCTGCTTCTGATGTACCTGCTCTCTTGTCCACAATGCCCTGTTGCTGTTCTGATACTGCATTCTGCCCTCTCATGTGCTGCCTTTGATGTACCTGCTCTGTTGGCCACAATGCCCTGGTGCTGTTCTGATACTGCATTCTGCCCTCTCATGTGCTGCCTCTGATGTACCTGCTCTGTTGTCCACAATGCCCTGTTGCTGTTCTGATACTGCATTCTGCCCTCTCATGTGCTGCCTCTGATGTACCTGCTCTGTTGGCCACAATGCCCTGTTGCTGTTCTGATACTGCATTCTGCCCTCTCATGTGCTGCTCTGATGTACCTGTTCGATGCCATGGACTGTTGATGCACTTAGCCCCTCTCATGTGCTGCCTCTGATGTACCTGTTGTTGATGCACTTAGCCTATCTCATGTGCTGCCTCTGATGTGCCTGTTCGATGCCATGGACTGTTGATGCACTTAGCCCCTCTCATGTGCTGACTCTGATGTACCTGCTCTGTTGGCCACAATGCCCTGTTGCTGTTCTGATACTGCATTCTGCCCTCTCATGTGCTGCCTCTGATGTACCTGCTCTGTTGTCCACAATGCCCTGTTGCTGTTCTGATACTGCATTCTGCCCTCTCATGTGCTGCCTCTGATGTACCTGCTCTGTTGGCCACAATGCCCTGTTGCTGTTCTGATACTGCATTCTGCCCTCTCATGTGCTGCCTCTGATGTACCTGCTCAGTTGTCCACAATGCCCTGTTGCTGTTCTGATACTGCATTCTGCCCTCTCATGTGCTGCCTCTGATGTACCTGTTCGATGCCATGGACTCGTTGATGCACTTAGCCCCTCTAATGTGCTGTCTCTGATGTACCTGTTCAGTGATATGGACTGTTGCTAAACTTAGCCCCTCTCATGTGCTGCCTCTGATGTACCTGTTCGATGCCATTGACTGTTGATGCACTTAGCCCCTCTCATGTGCTGCCTCTGGTGTACCTGTTCAATGCCATGGACTGTTGATGCACTTAGCCCCTCACATGTGCTGCCTCTGATGTACCTGTTCGATGCCATGGACTGTTGATGCACTTAGCCCCTCTGATGTGCTGCCTCTGATGTACCTGCTCTGTTGTCCACAATGCCCTGTTGCTGTTCTGATACTGCATTCTGCCCTCTCATGTGCTGCCTCTGATGTACCTGCTCTGTTGGCCACAATGCCCTGTTGCTGTTCTGATACTGCATTCTGCCCTCTCATGTGCTGCCTCTGATGTACCTGCTCAGTTGTCCACAATGCCCTGTTGCTGTTCTGATACTGCATTCTGCCCTCTCATGTGCAGCCTCTGATGTACCTGTTGGATGCCATGGACTGTTGATGCAGTTAGACCCTCTCATGTGCTGCCTCTGATGTACCTGTTCGATACCATGGACTGTTGATGCACTTAGCCCCTCTCATGTGCTGCCTCTGATGTACCTGTTCAATGCCATAGACTGTTCATGCACTTAGCCCCTCTCAAGTGCTGCCTCTGATGTACCTGCTCTGTTGGCCACAATGCCCTGTTGCTGTTCTGATACTGCATTCTGCCCTCTCAAGTGCTGACTCTGATGTACGTGCTCTGTTGTCTACAATGCCCTGTTGCTGTTCTGATACTGCATTCTGCCCTCTCATGTGCTGCCTCTGATGTACCTGCTCTGTTGGCCACAATGCCCTGTTGCTGTTCTGATACTGCATTCTGCCCTCTCATGTGCTACCTCTGATGTACCTGCTCAGTTGTCTACAATGCCCTGTTGCTGTTCTTATACTGCATTCTGCCCTCTCATGTGCTGCCTCTGATGTACCTGTTCGATGCCATGGACTGTTGATGCACTTAGCCCCTCTCATGTGCTGCCTCTGATGTACCTGCTCGATGCCATGGACTGTTGATGCACTTAGCCCCTCTCATGTGCTGCCTCTGATGTTCCTGCTCTGTTGGCCACAATGCCCTGTTGCTGTTCTGATACTGCATTCTGCCCTCTCATGTGCTGCCTCTGATGTACCTGCTCTGTTGTCCACAATGCCCTGTTGCTGTTCTGATACTGCATTCTGCCCTCTCATGTGCTGCCTCTGATGTACCTGCTCTTTTGGCCACAATGCCCTGTTGCTGTTCTGATACTGCATTCTGCCCTCTCATGTGCTGCCTCTGATGTACCTGTTCGATGCCATGGACTGTTGATGCACTTAGCCCCTCTCATGTGCTGCCTCTGATGTACCTGTTGTTGATGCACTTAGCCTATCTCATGTGCTGCCTCTGATATGCCTGTTCGATGCCATGGACTGTTGATGCACTTAGCCCCTCTTATGTGCTGACTCTGATGTACCTGCTCTGTTGGCCACAATGCCCTGTTGCTGTTCTGATACTGCATTCTGCCCTCTCATGTGCTGCCTCTGATGTACCTGCTCTGTTGTCCACAATGCCCTGTTGCTGTTCTGATACTGCATTCTGCCCTCTCATGTGCTGCCTCTGATGTACCTGCTCGATGCCATGGACTGTTGATGCACTTAGCCCCTCTCATGTGCTGCCTCTGATGTACCTGCTCGATGCCATGGACTGTTGATGCACTTAGCCCCTCTCATGTGCTGCCTCTGATGTTCCTGCTCTGTTGGCCACAGTGCCCTGTTGCTGTTCTGATACTGCATTCTGCCCTCTCATGTGCTGCCTCTGATGTACCTGCTCTGTTGTCCACAATGCCCTGTTGCTGTTCTGATACTGCATTCTGCCCTCTCATGTGCTGCCTCTGATGTACCTGCTCTGTTGGCCACAATGCCCTGTTGCTGTTCTGATACTGCATTCTGCCCTCTCATGTGCTGCCTCTGATGTACCTGTTCGATGCCATGGACTGTTGATGCACTTAGCCCCTCTCATGTGCTGCCTCGGATGTACCTGTTGTTGATGCACTTAGCCTATCTCATGTGCTGCCTCTGATGTGCCTGTTCGATGCCATGGACTGTTGATGCACTTAGCCCCTCTCATGTGCTGACTCTGATGTACCTGCTCTGTTGGCCACAATGCCCTGTTGCTGTTCTGATACTGCATTCTGCCCTCTCATGTGCTGCCTCTGATGTACCTGCTCTGTTGTCCACAATGCCCTGTTGCTGTTCTGATACTGCATTCTGCCCTCTCATGTGCTGCCTCTGATGTACCTGCTCTGTTGGCCACAATGCCCTGTTGCTGTTCTGATACTGCATTCTGCCCTCTCATGTGCTGGCTCTGATGTACCTGCTCTGTTGTCCACAATGCCCTGTTGCTGTTCTGATACTGCATTCTGCCCTCTCATGTGCTGCCTCTGATGTACCTGCTCTGTTGGCCACAATGCCCTGTTGCTGTTCTGATACTGCATTCTGCCCTCTCATGTGCTGCCTCTGATGTACCTGCTCAGTTGTCCACAATGCCCTGTTGCTGTTCTGATACTGCATTCTGGCCTCTCATGTGCTGCCTCTGATGTACCTGTTTGATGCCATGGACTGTTGATGCACTTAGCCCCTCTCATGTGCTGCCTCTGATGTACCTGTTCGATACCATGGACTGTTGATGCACTTAGCCCCTCTCATGTGCTGCCTCTGATGTACCTGTTCAATGCCATGGACTGTTCATGCACTTAGCCCCTCTCAAGTGCTGCCTCTGATGTACCTGCTCTGTTGGCCACAATGCCCTGTTGCCGTTCTGATACTGCATTCTGCCCTCTCAAGTGCTGACTCTGATGTACGTGCTCTGTTGTCCACAATGCCCTGTTGCTGTTCTGATACTGCATTCTGCCCTCTCATGTGCTGCCTCTGATGTACCTGCTCTGTTGGCCACAATGCCCTGTTGCTGTTCTGATACTGCATTCTGCCCTCTCATGTGCTGCCTCTGATGTACCTGCTCAGTTGTCTACAATGCCCTGTTGCTGTTCTTATACTGCATTCTGCCCTCTCATGTGCTGCCTCTGATGTACCTGTTCGATGCCATGGACTGTTGATGCACTTAGCCCCTCTCATGTGCTGCCTCTGATGTACCTGCTCGATGCCATGGACTGTTGATGCACTTAGCCCCTTGCATGTGCTGCCTCTGATGTTCCTGCTCTGTTGTCCACAATGCCCTGTTGCTGTTCTGATACTGCATTCTGCCCTCTCATGTGCTGCCTCTGATGTACCTGCTCTGTTGGCCACAATGCCCTGTTGCTGTTCTGATACTGCATACTGCCCTCTCATGTGCTGCCTCTGATGTACCTGTTCGATGCCATGGACTGTTCATGCACTTAGCCCCTCTCATGTGCTGCCTCTGATGTACCTGTTGTTGATGCAATTAGCCTATCTCATGTGCTGCCTCTGATGTGCCTGTTCGATGCCATGGACTGTTGATGCACTTAGCCCCTCTCATGTGCTGACTCTGATGTACCTGCTCTGTTGGCCACAATGCCCTGTTGCTGTTCTGATACTGCATTCTGCCCTCTCATGTGCTGCCTCTGATGTACCTGCTCTGTTGTCCACAATGCCCTGTTGCTGTTCTGATACTACATTCTGCCCTCTCATGTGCTGCCTCTGATGTACCTGCTCTGTTGGCCACAATGCCCTGTTGCTGTTCTGATACTGCATTCTGCCCTCTCATGTGCTGCCTCTGATGTACCTGCTCAGTTGTCCACAATGCCCTGTTGCTGTGCTGATACTGCAATTTGCCCTCTCATGTGCTGCCTCTGATGTACCTGTTCGATGCCATGGACTCGTTGATGCACTTAGCCCCTCTAATGTGCTGCCTCTGATGTACCTGTTCAGTGCAATGGACTGTTGCTGCACTTAGCCCCTCTCATGTGCTGCCTCTGATGTACCTGTTCGATGCCATGGACTGTTGATGCACTTAGCCCCACTCATGTGCTGCCTCTGATGTACCTGTTCAATGCCATGGACTGTTGATGCACTTAGCCCCTCACATGTGCTGCCTCTGATGTACCTGTTCGATGCCATGGACTGTTGATGCACTTAGCCCCTCTCATGTGCTGCCTCTGATGTACCTGCTCTGTTGTCCAGAATGCCCTGTTGCTGTTCTGATACTGCATTCTGCCCTCTCATGTGCTGCCTCTGATGTACCTGCTCTGTTGGCCACAATGCCCTGTTGCTGTTCTGATACTGCATTCTGCCCTCTCATGTGCTGCCTCTGATGTACCTGCTCAGTTGTCCACAATGCCCTGTTGCTGTTCTGATACTGCATTCTGCCCTCTCATGTGCTGCCTCTGATGTACCTGTTCGATGCCATGGACTGTTGATGCACTTAGCCCCTCTCATGTGCTGCCTCTGATGTACCTGTTCGATACCATGGACTGTTGATGCACTTAGCCCCTCTCATGTGCTGCCTCTGATGTACCTGTTCAATGCCATGGACTGTTCATGCACTTAGCCCCTCTCAAGTGCTGCCTCTGATGTACCTGCTCTGTTGGCCACAATGCCCTGTTGCTGTTCTGATACTGCATTCTGCCCTCTCAAATGTTGACTCTGATGTACCTGCTCAGTTGTCTACAATGCCCTGTTGCTGTTCTTATACTGCATTCTGCCCTCTCATGTGCTGCCTCTGATGTACCTGTTCGATGCCATGGACTGTTGATGCACTTAGCCCCTCTCATGTGCTGCCTCTGATGTACCTGTTCAATGCCATGGACTGTTGATGCACTTAGCCCCTCACATGTGCTGCCTCTGATGTACCTGTTCGATGCCATGGACTGTTGATGCACTTAGCCCCTCTCATGTGCTGCCTCTGATGTACCTGCTCTGTTGTCCACAATGCCCTGTTGCTGTTCTGATACTGCATTCTGCCCTCTCATGTGCTGCCTCTGATGTACCTGCTCTGTTGGCCACAATGCCCTGTTGCTGTTCTGATACTGCATTCTGCCCTCTCATGTGCTGCCTCTGATGTACCTGCTCAGTTGTCCACAATGCCCTGTTGCTGTTCTGATACTGCATTCTGCCCTCTCATGTGCTGCCTCTGATGTACCTGTTCGATGCCATGGACTGTTGATGCACTTAGCCCCTCTCATGTGCTGCCTCTGATGTACCTGTTCGATACCATGGACTGTTGATGCACTTAGCCCCTCTCATGTGCTGCCTCTGATGTACCTGTTCAATGCCATGGACTGTTCATGCACTTAGCCCCTCTCAAGTGCCGCCTCTGATGTACCTGCTCTGTTGGCCACAATGCCCTGTTGCTGTTCTGATACTGCATTCTGCCCTCTCAATTGCTGACTCTGATGTACGTGCTCTGTTGTCCACAATGCCCTGTTGCTGTTCTGATACTGCATTCTGCCCTCTCATATGCTGCCTCTGATGTACCTGCTCTGTTGGCCACAATGCCCTGTTGCTGTTCTGATACTGCATTCTGCCCTCTCATGTGCTGCCTCTGATGTACCTGCTCAGTTGTCTACAATGCCCTGTTGCTGTTCTTATACTGCATTCTGCCCTCTCATGTGCTGCCTCTGATGTACCTGTTCGATGCCATGGACTGTTGATGCACTTAGCCCCTCTCATGTGCTGCCTCTGATGTACCTGCTCGATGCAATGGACTGTTGATGCACTTAGCCCCTCTCATGTGCTGCCTCTGATGTTCCTGCTCTGTTGGCCACAATGCCCTGTTGCTGTTCTGATACTGCATTCTGCCCTCTCATGTGCTGCCTCTGATGTACCTGCTCTGTTGTCCACAATGCCCTGTTGCTGTTCCGATACTGCATTCTGCCCTCTCATGTGCTGCCTCTGATGTACCTGCTCTGTTGGCCACAATGCCCTGTTGCTGTTCTGATACTGCATTCTGCCCTCTCATGTGCTGCCTCTGATGTACCTGTTCGATGCCATGGACTGTTGATGCACTTAGCCCCTCTCATGTGCTGCCTCTGATGTACCTGTTGTTGATGCTCTTAGCCTATCTCATGTGCTGCCTCTGATGTGCCTGTTCGATGCCATGGACTGTTGATGCACTTAGCCCCTCTCATGTGCTGACTCTGATGTACCTGCTCTGTTGGCCACAATACCCTGTTGCTGTTCTGATACTGCATTCTGCCCTCTCATGTGCTGCCTCTGATGTACCTGCTCTGTTGGCCACAATGCCCTGTTGCTGTTCTGATACTGTATTCTGCCCTCTCATGTGCTGCCTCTGATGTACCTGCTCAGTTGTCCACAATGCCCTGTTGCTGTTCTGATACTGCATTCTGCCCTCTCATGTGCTGCCTCTGATGTACCTGTTCGATGCCATGGACTTGTTGATGCACTTAGCCCCTCTAATGTGCTGTCTCTGATGTACCTGTTCAGTGCAATGGACTGTTGCTAAACTTAGCCCCTCTCATGTGCTGCCTCTGATGTACCTGTTCGATGCCATGGACTGTTGATGCACTTAGCCCCTCTCATGTGCTGCCTCTGGTGTACCTGTTCAATGCCATGGACTGTGTATGCACTTAGCCCCTCACATGTGCTGCCTCTGATGTACCTGTTCGATGCCATGGACTGTTGATGCACTTAGCCCCTCTCATGTGCTGCCTCTGATGTACCTGCTCTGTTGTCCACAATGCCCTGTTGCTGTTCTGATACTGCATTCTGCCCTCTCATGTGCTGCCTCTGATGTACCTGCTCTGTTGGCCACAATGCCCTGTTGCTGTTCTGATACTGCATTCTGCCCTCTCATGTGCTGCCTCTGATGTACCTGCTCAGTTGTCCACAATGCCCTGTTGCTGTTCTGATACTGCATTCTGCACTCTCATGTGCTGCCTCTGATGTACCTGTTCGATGCCATGGACTGTTGATGCACTTAGCCCCTCTCATGTGCTGCCTCTGATGTACCTGTTCGATACCATGGACTGTTGATGCACTTAGCCCCTCTCATGTGCTGCCTCTGATGTACCTGTTCAATGCCATGGACTGTTCATGCACTTAGCCCCTCTCAAGTGCTGCCTCTGATGTACCTGCTCTGTTGGCCACAATGCCCTGTTGCTGTTCTGATACTGCATTCTGCCCTCTCAAGTGCTGACTCTGATGTACGTGCTCTGTTGTCCACAATGCCCTGTTGCTGTTCTGATACTGCATTCTGCCCTCTCATGTGCTGCCTCTGATGTACCTGCTCTGTTGGCCACAATGCCCTGTTGCTGTTCTGATACTGCATTCTGCCCTCTCATGTGCTGCCTCTGATGTACCTGCTCAGTTGTCTACAATGCCCTGTTGCTGTTCTTATACTGCAATCTGCCCTCTCATGTGCTGCCTCTGATGTACCTGTTCGATGCCATGGACTGTTGATGCACTTAGCCCCTCTCATGTGCTGCCTCTGATGTACCTGCTCGATGCCATGGACTGTTGATGCACTTAGCCCCTCTCATGTGCTGCCTCTGATGTTCCTGCTCTGTTGGCCACAATGCCCTGTTGCTGTTCTGATACTGCATTCTGCCCTTTCATGTGCTGCCTCTGATGTACCTGCTCTGTTGTCCACAATGCCCTGTTGCTGTTCTGATACTGCATTCTGCCCTCTCATGTGCTGCCTCTGGTGTACCTGCTCTGTTGGCCACAATGCCCTGTTGCTGTTCTGATACTGCATTCTGCCCTCTCATGTGCTGCCTCTGATGTACCTGTTCGATGCCATGGACTGTTGATGCACTTAGCCCCTCTCATGTGCTGCCTCTGATGTACCTGTTGTTGATGCACTTAGCCTATCTCATGTGCTGCCTCTGATGTGCCTGTTCGATGCCATGGACTGTTGATGCACTTAGCCCCTCTCATGTGCTGACTCTGATGTACCTGCTCTGTTGGCCACAATGCCCTGTTGCTGTTCTGATACTGCATTCTGCCCTCTCATGTGCTGCCTCTGATGTACCTGCTCTGTTGTCCACAATGCCCTGTTGCTGTTCTGATACTGCATTCTGCCCTCTCATGTGCTGCCTCTGATGTACCTGCTCGATGCCATGGACTGTTGATGCACTTAGCCCCTCTCATGTGCTGCCTCTGATGTACCTGCTCGATGCCATGGACTGTTGATGCACTTAGCCCCTCTCATGTGCTGCCTCTGATGTTCCTGCTCTGTTGGCCACAGTGCCCTGTTGCTGTTCTGATACTGCATTCTGCCCTCTCATGTGCTGCCTCTGATGTACCTGCTCTGTTGTCCACAATGCCCTGTTGCTGTTCTGATACTGCATTCTGCCCTCTCATGTGCTGCCTCTGATGTACCTGCTCTGTTGGCCACAATGCCCTGTTGCTGTTCTGATACTGCATTCTGCCCTCTCATGTGCTGCCTCTGATGTACCTGTTCGATGCCATGGACTGTTGATGCACTTAGCCCCTCTCATGTGCTGCCTCTGATGTACCTGTTGTTGATGCACTTAGCCTATCTCATGTGCTGCCTCTGATGTGCCTGTTCGATGCCATGGACTGTTGATGCACTTAGCCCCTCTCATGTGCTGACTCTGATGTACCTGCTCTGTTGGCCACAATGCCCTGTTGCTGTTCTGATACTGCATTCTGCCATCTCATGTGCTGCCTCTGATGTACCTGCTCTGTTGTCCACAATGCCCTGTTGCTGTTCTGATACTGCATTCTGCCCTCTCATGTGCTGCCTCTGATGTACCTGCTCTGTTGGCCACAATGCCCTGTTGCTGTTCTGATACTGCATTCTGCCCTCTCATGTGCTGCCTCTGACGTACCTGCTCTGTTGTCCACAATGCACTGTTGCTGTTCTGATACTGCATTCTGCCCTCTCATGTGCTGCCTCTGATGTACCTGCTCTGTTGGCCACAATGCCCTGTTGCTGTTCTGATACTGCATTCTGCCCTCTCATGTGCTGCCTCTGATGTACCTGCTCAGTTGTCCACAATGCCCTGTTGCTGTTCTGATACTGCATTCTGCCCTCTCATGTGCTGCCTCTGATGTACCTGTTCGATGCCATGGACTGTTGATGCACTTAGCCCCTCTCATGTGCTGCCTCTGATGTACCTGTTGTTGATGCACTTAGCCTATCTCATGTGCTGCCTCTGATGTGCCTGTTCAATGCCATGGACTGTTGATGCACTTAGCCCCTCTCATGTGCTGACTCTGATGTACCTGCTCTGTTGGCCACAATGCCCTGTTGCTGTTCTGATACTGCATTCTGCCCTCTCATGTGCTGCCTCTGATGTACCTGCTCTGTTGTCCACAATGCCCTGTTGCTGTTCTGATACTGCATTCTGCCCTCTCATGTGCTGCCTCTGATGTACCTGCTCTGTTGGCCACAACGCACTGTTGCTGTTCTGATACTGCATTCTGCCCTCTCATGTGCTGCCTCTGATGTACCTGCTCTGTTGTCCACAATGCCCTGTTGCTGTTCTGATACTGCATTTTGCCCTCTCATGTGCTGCCTCTGATGTACCTGCTCTGTTGGCCACAATGCCCTGTTGCTGTTCTGATACTGCATTCTGCCCTCTCATGTGCTGCCTCTGAGGTACCTGTTCGATGCCATGGACTGTTGATGCACTTAGCCCCTCTCATGTGCTGCCTCTGATGTACCTGTTGTTGATGCACTTAGCCTATCTCATGTGCTGCCTCTGATGTGCCTGTTCGATGCCATGGACTGTTGATGCACTTAGCCCCTCTCATGTGCTGACTCTGATGTACCTGCTCTGTTGGCCACAATACCCTGTTGCTGTTCTGATACTGCATTCTGCCCTCTCGTGTGCTGCCTCTGATGTACCTGCTCTGTTGGCCACAATGCCCTGTTGCTGTTCTGATACTGTATTCTGCCCTCTCATGTGCTGCCTCTGATGTACCTGCTCAGTTGTCCACAATGCCCTGTTGCTGTTCTGATACTGCATTCTGCCCTCTCATGTGCTGCCTCTGATGTACCTGTTCGATGCCATGGACTTGTTGATGCACTTAGCCCCTCTAATGTGCTGTCTCTGATGTACCTGTTCAGTGCAATGGACTGTTGCTAAACTTAGCCCCTCTCATGTGCTGCCTCTGATGTACCTGTTCGATGCCATGGACTCTTGATGCACTTAGCCCCTCTCATGTGCTGCCTCTGGTGTACCTGTTCAATGCCATGGACTGTTGATGCACTTAGCCCCTCACATGTGCTGCCTCTGATGTACCTGTTCGATGCCATGGACTGTTGATGCACTTAGCCCCTCTCATGTGCTGCCTCTGATGTACCTGCTCTGTTGTCCACAATGCCCTGTTGCTGTTCTGATACTGCATTCTGCCCTCTCATGTGCTGCCTCTGATGTACCTGCTCTGTTGGCCACAATGCCCTGTTGCTGTTCTGATACTGCATTCTGCCCTCTCATGTGCTGCCTCTGATGTACCTGCTCAGTTGTCCACAATGCCCTGTTGCTGTTCTGATACTGCATTCTGCACTCTCATGTGCTGCCTCTGATGTACCTGTTCGATGCCATGGACTGTTGATGCACTTAGCCCCTCTCATGTGCTGCCTCTGATGTACCTGTTCGATACCATGGACTGTTGATGCACTTAGCCCCTCTCATGTGCTGCCTCTGATGTACCTGTTCAATGCCATGGACTGTTCATGCACTTAGCCCCTCTCAAGTGCTGCCTCTGATGTACCTGCTCTGTTGGCCACAATGCCCTGTTGCTGTTCTGATACTGCATTCTGCCCTCTCAAGTGCTGACTCTGATGTACGTGCTCTGTTGTCCACAATGCCCTGTTGCTGTTCTGATACTGCATTCTGCCCTCTCATGTGCTGCCTCTGATGTACCTGCTCTGTTGGCCACAATGCCCTGTTGCTGTTCTGATACTGCATTCTGCCCTCTCATGTGCTGCCTCTGATGTACCTGTTCGATGCCATGGACTGTTGATGCACTTAGCCCCTCTCATGTGCTGCCTCTGATGTACCTGTTCGATACCATGGACTGTTGATGCACTTAGCCCATCTCATGTGCTGCCTCTGATGTACCTGTTCAATGGCATGGACTGTTCATGCACTTAGCCCCTCTCAAGTGCTGCCTCTGATGTACCTGCTCTGTTGGCCACAATGCCCTGTTGCTATTCTGATACTGCATTCTGCCCTCTCAAATGTTGACTCTGATGTACCTGCTCAGTTGTCTACAATGCCCTGTTGCTGTTCTTATACTGCATTCTGCCCTCTCATGTGCTGCCTCTGATGTACCTGTTCGATGCCATGGACTGTTGATGCACTTAGCCCCTCTCATGTGCTGCCTCTGATGTACCTGTTCGATGCCATGGACTGTTGATGCACTTAGCCCCTCTCATGTGCTGCCTCTGATGTACCTGTTCGATACCATGGACTGTTGATGCACTTAGCCCCTCTCATGTGCTGCCTCTGATGTACCTGTTCAATGCCATGGACTGTTCATGCACTTAGCCCCTCTCAAGTGCTGCCTCTGATGTACCTGCTCTGTTGGCCACAATGCCCTGTTGCTGTTCTGATACTGCATTCTGCCCTCTCAAGTGCTGACTCTGATGTACGTGCTCTGTTGTCCACAATGCCCTGTTGCTGTTCTGATACTGCATTCTGCCCTCTCATATGCTGCCTCTGATGTACCTGCTCTGTTGGCCACAATCCCCTGTTGCTGTTCTGATACTGCATTCTGCCCTCTCATGTGCTGCCTCTGATGTACCTGCTCAGTTGTCTACAATGCCATGTTGCTGTTCTTATACTGCATTCTGCCCTCTCATGTGCTGCCTCTGATGTACCTGTTCGATGCCATGGACTGTTGATGCACTTAGCCCCTCTCATGTGCTGCCTCTGATGTACCTGCTCGATGCCATGGACTGTTGATGCACTTAGCCCCTCTCATGTGCTGCCTCTGATGTTCCTGCTCTGTTGGCCACAATGCCCTGTTGCTGTTCTGATACTGCATTCTGCCCTCTCATGTGCTGCCTCTGATGTACCTGCTCTGTTGTCCACAATGCCCTGTTGCTGTTCTGATACTGCATTCTGCCCTCTCATGTGCTGCCTCTGATGTACCTGCTCTGTTAGCCACAATGCCCTGTTGCTGTTCTGATACTGCATTCTGCCCTCTCATGTGCTGCCTCTGATGTACCTGTTCGATGCCATGGACTGTTGATGCACTTAGCCCCTCTCATGTGCTGCCTCTGATGTACCTGTTGTTGATGCACTTAGCCTATCTCATGTGCTGCCTCTGATGTGCCTGTTCGATGCCATGGACAGTGGACTGTTGATGCACTTAGCCCCTCTCATGTGCTGACTCTGATGTACCTGCTCTGTTGGCCACAATGCCCTGTTGCTGTTCTGATACTGCATTCTGCCCTCTCATGTGCTGCTTCTGATGTACCTGCTCTGTTGTCCACAATGCCCTGTTGCTGTTCTGATACTGCATTCTGCCCTCTCATGTGCTGCCTTTGATGTACCTGCTCTGTTGGCCACAATGCCCTGGTGCTGTTCTGATACTGCATTCTGCCCTCTCATGTGCTGCCTCTGATGTACCTGCTCTGTTGTCCACAATGCCCTGTTGCTGTTCTGATACTGCATTCTGCCCTCTCATGTGCTGCCTCTGATGTACCTGCTCTGTTGGCCACAATGCCCTGTTGCTGTTCTGATACTGCATTCTGCCCTCTCATGTGCTGCCTCTGATGTACCTGTTCGATGCCATGGACTGTTGATGCACTTAGCCCCTCTCATGTGCTGCCTCTGATGTACCTGTTCAATGGCATGGACTGTTCATGCACTTAGCCCCTCTCAAGTGCTGCCTCTGATGTACCTGCTCTGTTGGCCACAATGCCCTGTTGCTATTCTGATACTGCATTCTGCCCTCTCAAATGTTGACTCTGATGTACCTGCTCAGTTGTCTACAATGCCCTGTTGCTGTTCTTATACTGCATTCTGCCCTCTCATGTGCTGCCTCTGATGTACCTGTTCGATGCCATGGACTGTTGATGCACTTAGCCCCTCTCATGTGCTGCCTCTGATGTACCTGTTCGATGCCATGGACTGTTGATGCACTTAGCCCCTCTCATGTGCTGCCTCTGATGTACCTGTTCGATACCATGGACTGTTGATGCACTTAGCCCCTCTCATGTGCTGCCTCTGATGTACCTGTTCAATGCCATGGACTGTTCATGCACTTAGCCCCTCTCAAGTGCTGCCTCTGATGTACCTGCTCTGTTGGCCACAATGCCCTGTTGCTGTTCTGATACTGCATTCTGCCCTCTCAAGTGCTGACTCTGATGTACGTGCTCTGTTGTCCACAATGCCCTGTTGCTGTTCTGATACTGCATTCTGCCCTCTCATATGCTGCCTCTGATGTACCTGCTCTGTTGGCCACAATGCCCTGTTGCTGTTCTGATACTGCATTCTGCCCTCTCATGTGCTGCCTCTGATGTACCTGCTCAGTTGTCTACAATGCCCTGTTGCTGTTCTTATACTGCATTCTGCCCTCTCATGTGCTGCCTCTGATGTACCTGTTCGATGCCATGGACTGTTGATGCACTTAGCCCCTCTCATGTGCTGCCTCTGATGTACCTGCTCGATGCCATGGACTGTTGATGCACTTAGCCCCTCTCATGTGCTGCCTCTGATGTTCCTGCTCTGTTGGCCACAATGCCCTGTTGCTGTTCTGATACTGCATTCTGCCCTCTCATGTGCTGCCTCTGATGTACCTGCTCTGTTGTCCACAATGCCCTGTTGCTGTTCTGATACTGCATTCTGCCCTCTCATGTGCTGCCTCTGATGTACCTGCTCTGTTGGCCACAATGCCCTGTTGCTGTTCTGATACTGCATTCTGCCCTCTCATGTGCTGCCTCTGATGTACCTGTTCGATGCCATGGACTGTTGATGCACTTAGCCCCTCTCATGTGCTGCCTCTGATGTACCTGTTGTTGATGCACTTAGCCTATCTCATGTGCTGCCTCTGATGTGCCTGTTCGATGCCATGGACAGTGGACTGTTGATGCACTTAGCCCCTCTCATGTGCTGACTCTGATGTACCTGCTCTGTTGGCCACAATGCCCTGTTGCTGTTCTGATACTGCATTCTGCCCTCTCATGTGCTGCTTCTGATGTACCTGCTCTGTTGTCCACAATGCCCTGTTGCTGTTCTGATACTGCATTCTGCCCTCTCATGTGCTGCCTTTGATGTACCTGCTCTGTTGGCCACAATGCCCTGGTGCTGTTCTGATACTGCATTCTGCCCTCTCATGTGCTGCCTCTGATGTACCTGCTCTGTTGTCCACAATGCCCCGTTGCTGTTCTGATACTGCATTCTGCCCTCTCATGTGCTGCCTCTGATGTACCTGCTCTGTTGGCCACAATGCCCTGTTGCTGTTCTGATACTGCATTCTGCCCTCTCATGTGCTGCCTCTGATGTACCTGTTCGATGCCATGGACTGTTGATGCACTTAGCCCCTCTCATGTGCTGCCTCTGATGTACCTGTTGTTGATGCACTTAGCCTATCTCATGTGCTGCCTCTGATGTGCCTGTTCGATGCCATGGACTGTTGATGCACTTAGCCCCTCTCATGTGCTGACTCTGATGTACCTGCTCTGTTGGCCACAATGCCCTGTTGCTGTTCTGATACTGCATTCTGCCCTCTCATGTGCTGCCTCTGATGTACCTGCTCTGTTGTCCACAATGCCCTGTTGCTGTTCTGATACTGCATTCTGCCCTCTCATGTGCTGCCTCTGATGTACCTGCTCTGTTGGCCACAATGCCCTGTTGCTGTTCTGATACTGCATTCTGCCCTCTCATGTGCTGCCTCTGATGTACCTGCTCAGTTGTCCACAATGCCCTGTTGCTGTTCTGATACTGCATTCTGCCCTCTCATGTGCTGCCTCTGATGTACCTGTTCGATGCCATGGACTCGTTGATGCACTTAGCCCCTCTAATGTGCTGTCTCTGATGTACCTGTTCAGTGATATGGACTGTTGCTAAACTTAGCCCCTCTCATGTGCTGCCTCTGATGTACCTGTTCGATGCCATGGACTGTTGATGCACTTAGCCCCTCTCATGTGCTGCCTCTGGTGTACCTGTTCAATGCCATGGACTGTTGATGCACTTAGCCCCTCACATGTGCTTTCTCTGATGTACCTGTTCGATGCCATGGACTGTTGATGCACTTAGCCCCTCTCATGTGCTGCCTCTGATGTACCTGCTCTGTTGTCCACAATGCCCTGTTGCTGTTCTGATACTGCATTCTGCCCTCTCATGTGCTGCCTCTGATGTACCTGCTCTGTTGGCCACAATGCCCTGTTGCTGTTCTGATACTGCATTCTGCCCTCTCATGTGCTGCCTCTGATGTACCTGCTCAGTTGTCCACAATGCCCTGTTGCTGTTCTGATACTGCATTCTGCCCTCTCATGTGCAGCCTCTGATGTACCTGTTGGATGCCATGGACTGTTGATGCAGTTAGACCCTCTCATGTGCTGCCTCTGATGTACCTGTTCGATACCATGGACTGTTGATGCACTTAGCCCCTCTCATGTGCTGCCTCTGATGTACCTGTTCAATGCCATAGACTGTTCATGCACTTAGCCCCTCTCAAGTGCTGCCTCTGATGTACCTGCTCTGTTGGCCACAATGCCCTGTTGCTGTTCTGATACTGCATTCTGCCCTCTCAAGTGCTGACTCTGATGTACGTGCTCTGTTGTCTACAATGCCCTGTTGCTGTTCTGATACTGCATTCTGCCCTCTCATGTGCTGCCTCTGATGTACCTGCTCTGTTGGCCACAATGCCCTGTTGCTGTTCTGATACTGCATTCTGCCCTCTCATGTGCTGCCTCTGATGTACCTGCTCAGTTGTCTACAATGCCCTGTTGCTGTTCTTATACTGCATTCTGCCCTCTCATGTGCTGCCTCTGATGTACCTGTTCGATGCCATGGACTGTTGATGCACTTAGCCCCTCTCATGTGCTGCCTCTGATGTACCTGCTCGATGCCATGGACTGTTGATGCACTTAGCCCCTCTCATGTGCTGCCTCTGATGTTCCTGCTCTGGTGGCCACAATGCCCTGTTGCTGTTCTGATACTGCATTCTGCCCTCTCATGTGCTGCCTCTGATGTACCTGCTCTGTTGTCCACAATGCCCTGTTGCTGTTCTGATACTGCATTCTGCCCTCTCATGTGCTGCCTCTGATGTACCTGCTCTTTTGGCCACAATGCCCTGTTGCTGTTCTGATACTGCATTCTGCCCTCTCATGTGCTGCCTCTGATGTACCTGTTCGATGCCATGGACTGTTGATGCACTTAGCCCCTCTCATGTGCTGCCTCTGATGTACCTGTTGTTGATGCACTTAGCCTATCTCATGTGCTGCCTCTGATGTGCCTGTTCGATGCCATGGACTGTTGGTGCACTTAGCCCCTCTTATGTGCTGACTCTGATGTACCTGCTCTGTTGGCCACAATGCCCTGTTGCTGTTCTGATACTGCATTCTGCCCTCTCATGTGCTGCCTCTGATGTACCTGCTCAGTTGTCTACAATGCCCTGTTGCTGTTCTTATACTGCATTCTGCCCTCTCATGTGCTGCCTCTGATGTACCTGTTCGATGCCATGGACTGTTGATGCACTTAGCCCCTCTCATGTGCTGCCTCTGATGTACCTGCTCGATGCCATGGACTGTTGATGCACTTAGCCCCTCTCATGTGCTGCCTCTGATGTTCCTGCTCTGGTGGCCACAATGCCCTGTTGCTGTTCTGATACTGCATTCTGCCCTCTCATGTGCTGCCTCTGATGTACCTGCTCTGTTGTCCACAATGCCCTGTTGCTGTTCTGATACTGCATTCTGCCCTCTCATGTGCTGCCTCTGATGTACCTGCTCTTTTGGCCACAATGCCCTGTTGCTGTTCTGATACTGCATTCTGCCCTCTCATGTGCTGCCTCTGATGTACCTGTTCGATGCCATGGACTGTTGATGCACTTAGCCCATCTCATGTGCTGCCTCTGATGTACCTGTTGTTGATGCACTTAGCCTATCTCATGTGCTGCCTCTGATGTGCCTGTTCGATGCCATGGACTGTTGGTGCACTTAGCCCCTCTTATGTGCTGACTCTGATGTACCTGCTCTGTTGGCCACAATGCCCTGTTGCTGTTCTGATACTGCATTCTGCCCTCTCATGTGCTGCCTCTGATGTACCTGCTCTGTTGTCCACAATGCCCTGTTGCTGTTCTGATACTGCATTCTGCCCTCTCATGTGCTGCCTCTGATGTACCTGCTCGATGCCATGGACTGTTGATGCACTTAGCCCCTCTCATGTGCTGCCTCTGATGTACCTGCTCGATGCCATGGACTGTTGATGCACTTAGCCCCTCTCATGTGCTGCCTCTGATGTTCCTGCTCTGTTGGCCACAGTGCCCTGTTGCTGTTCTGATACTGCATTCTGCCCTCTCATGTGCTGCCTCTGATGTACCTGCTCTGTTGTCCACAATGCCCTGTTGCTGTTCTGATACTGCATTCTGCCCTCTCATGTGCTGCCTCTGATGTACCTGCTCTGTTGGCCACAATGCCCTGTTGCTGTTCTGATACTGCATTCTGCCCTCTCATGTGCTGCCTCTGATGTACCTGTTCGATGCCATGGACTGTTGATGCACTTAGCCCCTCTCATGTGCTGCCTCTGATGTACCTGTTTTTGATGCACTTAGCCTATCTCATGTGCTGCCTCTGATGTGCCTGTTCGATGCCATGGACTGTTGATGCACTTAGCCCCTCTCATGTGCTGACTCTGATGTACCTGCTCTGTTGGCCACAATGCCCTGTTGCTGTTCTGATACTGCATTCTGCCCTCTCATGTGCTGCCTCTGATGTACCTGCTCTGTTGTCCACAATGCCCTGTTGCTGTTCTGATACTGCATTCTGCCCTCTCATGTGCTGCCTCTGATGTACCTGCTCTGTTGGCCACAATGCCCTGTTGCTGTTCTGATACTGCATTCTGCCCTCTCATGTGCTGGCTCTGATGTACCTGCTCTGTTGTCCACAATGCCCTGTTGCTGTTCTGATACTGCATTCTGCCCTCTCATGTGCTGCCTCTGATGTACCTGCTCTGTTGGCCACAATGCCCTGTTGCTGTTCTGATACTGCATTCTGCCCTCTCATGTGCTGCCTCTGATGTACCTGCTCAGTTGTCCACAATGCCCTGTTGCTGTTCTGATACTGCATTCTGGCCTCTCATGTGCTGCCTCTGATGTACCTGTTTGATGCCATGGACTGTTGATGCACTTAGCCCCTCTCATGTGCTGCCTCTGATGTACCTGTTCGATACCATGGACTGTTGATGCACTTAGCCCCTCTCATGTGCTGCCTCTGATGTACCTGTTCAATGCCATGGACTGTTCATGCACTTAGCCCCTCTCAAGTGCTGCCTCTGATGTACCTGCTCTGTTGGCCACAATGCCCTGTTGCCGTTCTGATACTGCATTCTGCCCTCTCAAGTGCTGACTCTGATGTACGTGCTCTGTTGTCCACAATGCCCTGTTGCTGTTCTGATACTGCATTCTGCCCTCTCATGTGCTGCCTCTGATGTACCTGCTCTGTTGGCCACAATGCCCTGTTGCTGTTCTGATACTGCATTCTGCCCTCTCATGTGCTGCCTCTGATGTACCTGCTCAGTTGTCTACAATGCCCTGTTGCTGTTCTTATACTGCATTCTGCCCTCTCATGTGCTGCCTCTGATGTACCTGTTCGATGCCATGGACTGTTGATGCACTTAGCCCCTCTCATGTGCTGCCTCTGATGTACCTGCTCGATGCCATGGACTGTTGATGCACTTAGCCCCTTGCATGTGCTGCCTCTGATGTTCCTGCTCTGTTGTCCACAATGCCCTGTTGCTGTTCTGATACTGCATTCTGCCCTCTCATGTGCTGCCTCTGATGTACCTGCTCTGTTGGCCACAATGCCCTGTTGCTGTTCTGATACTGCATACTGCCCTCTCATGTGCTGCCTCTGATGTACCTGTTCGATGCCATGGACTGTTGATGCACTTAGCCCCTCTCATGTGCTGCCTCTGATGTACCTGTTGTTGATGCAATTAGCCTATCTCATGTGCTGCCTCTGATGTGCCTGTTCGATGCCATGGACTGTTGATGCACTTAGCCCCTCTCATGTGCTGACTCTGATGTACCTGCTCTGTTGGCCACAATGCCCTGTTGCTGTTCTGATACTGCATTCTGCCCTCTCATGTGCTGCCTCTGATGTACCTGCTCTGTTGTCCACAATGCCCTGTTGCTGTTCTGATACTACATTCTGCCCTCTCATGTGCTGCCTCTGATGTACCTGCTCTGTTGGCCACAATGCCCTGTTGCTGTTCTGATACTGCATTCTGCCCTCTCATGTGCTGCCTCTGATGTACCTGCTCAGTTGTCCACAATGCCCTGTTGCTGTGCTGATACTGCAATTTGCCCTCTCATGTGCTGCCTCTGATGTACCTGTTCGATGCCATGGGCTCGTTGATGCACTTAGCCCCTCTAATGTGCTGCCTCTGATGTACCTGTTCAGTGCAATGGACTGTTGCTGCACTTAGCCCCTCTCATGTGCTGCCTCTGATGTACCTGTTCGATGCCATGGACTGTTGATGCACTTAGCCCCACTCATGTGCTGCCTCTGATGTACCTGTTCAATGCCATGGACTGTTGATGCACTTAGCCCCTCACATGTGCTGCCTCTGATGTACCTGTTCGATGTCATGGACTGTTGATGCACTTAGCCCCTCTCATGTGCTGCCTCTGATGTACCTGCTCTGTTGTCCAGAATGCCCTGTTGCTGTTCTGATACTGCATTCTGCCCTCTCATGTGCTGCCTCTGATGTACCTGCTCTGTTGGCCACAATGCCCTGTTGCTGTTCTGATACTGCATTCTGCCCTCTCATGTGCTGCCTCTGATGTACCTGCTCAGTTGTCCACAATGCCCTGTTGCTGTTCTGATACTGCATTCTGCCCTCTCATGTGCTGCCTCGGATGTACCTGTTCGATGCCATGGACTGTTGATGCACTTAGCCCCTCTCATGTGCTGCCTCTGATGTACCTGTTCGATACCATGGACTGTTGATGCACTTAGCCCCTCTCATGTGCTGCCTCTGATGTACCTGTTCAATGCCATGGACTGTTCATGCACTTAGCCCCTCTCAAGTGCTGCCTCTGATGTACCTGCTCTGTTGGCCACAATGCCCTGTTGCTGTTCTGATACTGCATTCTGCCCTCTCAAATGTTGACTCTGATGTACCTGCTCAGTTGTCTACAATGCCCTGTTGCTGTTCTTATACTGCATTCTGCCCTCTCATGTGCTGCCTCTGATGTACCTGTTCGATGCCATGGACTGTTGATGCACTTAGCCCCTCTCATGTGCTGCCTCTGATGTACCTGTTCAATGCCATGGACTGTTGATGCACTTAGCCCCTCACATGTGCTGCCTCTGATGTACCTGTTCGATGCCATGGACTGTTGATGCACTTAGCCCCTCTCATGTGCTGCCTCTGATGTACCTGCTCTGTTGTCCACAATGCCCTGTTGCTGTTCTGATACTGCATTCTGCCCTCTCATGTGCTGCCTCTCATGTACCTGCTCTGTTGGCCACAATGCCCTGTTGCTGTTCTGATACTGCATTCTGCCCTCTCATGTGCTGCCTCTGATGTACCTGCTCAGTTGTCCACAATGCCCTGTTGCTGTTCTGATACTGCATTCTGCCCTCTCATGTGCTGCCTCTGATGTACCTGTTCGATGCCATGGACTGTTGATGCACTTAGCCCCTCTCATGTGCTGCCTCTGATGTACCTGTTCGATACCATGGACTGTTGATGCACTTAGCCCCTCTCATGTGCTGCCTCTGATGTACCTGTTCAATGCCATGGACTGTTCATGCACTTAGCCCCTCTCAAGTGCTGCCTCTGATGTACCTGCTCTGTTGGCCACAATGCCCTGTTGCTGTTCTGATACTGCATTCTGCCCTCTCAATTGCTGACTCTGATGTACGTGCTCTGTTGTCCACAATGCCCTGTTGCTGTTCTGATACTGCATTCTGCCCTCTCATATGCTGCCTCTGATGTACCTGCTCTGTTGGCCACAATGCCCTGTTGCTGTTCTGATACTGCATTCTGCCCTCTCATGTGCTGCCTCTGATGTACCTGCTCAGTTGTCTACAATGCCCTGTTGCTGTTCTTATACTGCATTCTGCCCTCTCATGTGCTGCCTCTGATGTACCTGTTCGATGCCATGGACTGTTGATGCACTTAGCCCCTCTCATGTGCTGCCTCTGATGTACCTGCTCGATGCAATGGACTGTTGATGCACTTAGCCCCTCTCATGTGCTGCCTCTGATGTTCCTGCTCTGTTGGCCACAATGCCCTGTTGCTGTTCTGATACTGCATTCTGCCCTCTCATGTGCTGCCTCTGATGTACCTGCTCTGTTGTCCACAATGCCCTGTTGCTGTTCCGATACTGCATTCTGCCCTCTCATGTGCTGCCTCTGATGTACCTGCTCTGTTGGCCACAATGCCCTGTTGCTGTTCTGATACTGCATTCTGCCCTCTCATGTGCTGCCTCTGATGTACCTGTTCGATGCCATGGACTGTTGATGCACTTAGCCCCTCTCATGTGCTGCCTCTGATGTACCTGTTGTTGATGCACTTAGCCTATCTCATGTGCTGCCTCTGATGTGCCTGTTCAATGCCATGGACTGTTGATGCACTTAGCCCCTCTCATGTGCTGACTCTGATGTACCTGCTCTGTAGGCCACAATGCCCTGTTGCTGTTCTGATACTGCATTCTGCCCTCTCATGTGCTGCCTCTGATGTACCTGCTCTGTTGTCCACAATGCCCTGTTGCTGTTCTGATACTGCATTCTGCCCTCTCATGTGCTGCCTCTGATGTACCTGCTCTGTTGGCCACAATGCACTGTTGCTGTTCTGATACTGCATTCTGCCCTCTCATGTGCTGCCTCTGATGTACCTGCTCTGTTGTCCACAATGCCCTGTTGCTGTTCTGATACTGCATTCTGCCCTCTCATGTGCTGCCTCTGATGTACCTGCTCTGTTGGCCACAATGCCCTGTTGCTGTTCTGATACTGCATTCTGCCCTCTCATGTGCTGCCTCTGATGTACCTGTTCGATGCCATGGACTGTTGATGCACTTAGCCCCTCTCATGTGCTGCCTCTGATGTACCTGTTGTTGATGCACTTAGCCTATCTCATGTGCTGCCTCTGATGTGCCTGTTCGATGCCATGGACTGTTGATGCACTTAGCCCCTCTCATGTGCTGACTCTGATGTACCTGCTCTGTTGGCCACAATGCCCTGTTGCTGTTCTGATACTGCATTCTGCCCTCTCATGTGCTGCCTCTGATGTACCTGCTCAGTTGTCCACAATGCCCTGTTGCTGTTCTGATACTGCATTCTGCCCTCTCATGTGCTGCCTCTGATGTACCTGTTCGATGCCATGGACTTGTTGATGCACTTAGCCCCTCTAATGTGCTGTCTCTGATGTACCTGTTCAGTGCAATGGACTGTTGCTAAACTTAGCCCCTCTCATGTGCTGCCTCTGATGTACCTGTTCGATGCCATGGACTGTTGATGCACTTAGCCCCTCTCATGTGCTGCCTCTGGTGTACCTGTTCAATGCCATGGACTGTTGATGCACTTAGCCCCTCACATGTGCTGCCTCTGATGTACCTGTTCGATGCCATGGACTGTTGATGCACTTAGCCCCTCTCATGTGCTGCCTCTGATGTACCTGCTCTGTTGTCCACAATGCCCTGTTGCTGTTCTGATACTGCATTCTGCCCTCTCATGTGCTGCCTCTGATGTACCTGCTCTGTTGGCCACAATGCCCTGTTGCTCTTCTGATACTGCATTCTGCCCTCTCATGTGCTGCCTCTGATGTACCTGCTCAGTTGTCCACAATGCCCTGTTGCTGTTCTGATACTGCATTCTGCCCTCTCATGTGCTGCCTCTGATGTACCTGTTCGATGTCATGGACTGTTGATGCACTTAGCCCCTCTCATGTGCTGCCTCTGATGTACCTGTTCGATACCATGGACTGTTGATGCACTTAGCCCCTCTCATGTGCTGCCTCTGATGTACCTGTTCAATGCCATGGACTGTTCATGCACTTAGCCCCTCTCAAGTGCTGCCTCTGATGTACCTGCTCTGTTGGCCACAATGCCCTGTTGCTGTTCTGATACTGCATTCTGCCCTCTCAAGTGCTGACTCTGATGTACGTGCTCTGTTGTCCACAATGCCCTGTTGCTGTTCTGATACTGCATTCTGCCCTCTCATGTGCTGCCTCTGATGTACCTGCTCCGTTGGCCACAATGCCCTGTTGCTGTTCTGATACTGCATTCTGCCCTCTCATGTGCTGCCTCTGATGTACCTGTTCGATGCCATGGACTGTTGATGCACTTAGCCCCTCTCATGTGCTGCCTCTGATGTACCTGTTGTTGATGCACTTAGCCTATCTCATGTGCTGCCTCTGATGTGCCTGTTCAATGCCATGGACTGTTGATGCACTTAGCCCCTCTCATGTGCTGACTCTGATGTACCTGCTCTGTTGGCCACAATGCCCTGTTGCTGTTCTGATACTGCATTCTGCCCTCTCATGTGCTGCCTCTGATGTACCTGCTCTGTTGTCCACAATGCCCTGTTGCTGTTCTGATACTGCATTCTGCCCTCTCATGTGCTGCCTCTGATGTACCTGCTCTGTTGGCCACAACGCACTGTTGCTGTTCTGATACTGCATTCTGCCCTCTCATGTGCTGCCTCTGATGTACCTGCTCTGTTGTCCACAATGCCCTGTTGCTGTTCTGATACTGCATTCTGCCCTCTCATGTGCTGCCTCTGATGTACCTGCTCTGTTGGCCACAATGCCCTGTTGCTGTTCTGATACTGCATTCTGCCCTCTCATGTGCTGCCTCTGAGGTACCTGTTCGATGCCATGGACTGTTGATGCACTTAGCCCCTCTCATGTGCTGCCTCTGATGTACCTGTTGTTGATGCACTTAGCCTATCTCATGTGCTGCCTCTGATGTGCCTGTTCGATGCCATGGACTGTTGATGCACTTAGCCCCTCTCATGTGCTGACTCTGATGTACCTGCTCTGTTGGCCACAATACCCTGTTGCTGTTCTGATACTGCATTCTGCCCTCTCATGTGCTGCCTTTGATGTACCTGCTCTGTTGGCCACAATGCCCTGTTGCTGTTCTGATACTGTATTCTGCCCTCTCATGTGCTGCCTCTGATGTACCTGCTCAGTTGTCCACAATGCCCTGTTGCTGTTCTGATACTGCATTCTGCCCTCTCATGTGCTGCCTCTGATGTACCTGTTCGATGCCATGGACTTGTTGATGCACTTAGCCCCTCTAATGTGCTGTCTCTGATGTACCTGTTCAGTGCAATGGACTGTTGCTAAACTTAGCCTCTCTCATGTGCTGCCTCTGATGTACCTGTTCGATGCCATGGACTGTTGATGCACTTAGCCCCTCTCATGTGCTGCCTCTGGTGTACCTGTTCAATGCCATGGACTGTTGATGCACTTAGCCCCTCACATGTGCTGCCTCTGATGTACCTGTTCGATGCCATGGACTGTTGATGCACTTAGCCCCTCTCATGTGCTGCCTCTGATGTACCTGCTCTGTTGTCCACAATGCCCTGTTGCTGTTCTGATACTGCATTCTGCCCTCTCATGTGCTGCCTCTGATGTACCTGCTCTGTTGGCCACAATGCCCTGTTGCTGTTCTGATACTGCATTCTGCCCTCTCATGTGCTGCCTCTGATGTACCTGCTCAGTTGTCCACAATGCCCTGTTGCTGTTCTGATACTGCATTCTGCACTCTCATGTGCTGCCTCTGATGTACC
Organism: Lissotriton vulgaris; assembly: GCF_964263255.1. Lineage (NCBI taxonomy): Eukaryota > Metazoa > Chordata > Amphibia > Caudata > Salamandridae > Lissotriton > Lissotriton vulgaris. Next base: position 106,052 of record NW_028252413.1, read on the forward strand.
TGTTCGATGCCATGGACTGTTGATGCACTTAGCCCCTCTCATGTGCTGCCTCTGATGTACCTGTTCGATACCATGGACTGTTGATGCACTTAGCCCCTCTCATGTGCTGCCTCTGATGTACCTGTTCAATGCCATGGACTGTTCATGCACTTAGCCCCTCTCAAGTGCTGCCTCTGATGTACCTGCTCTGTTGGCCACAATGCCCTGTTGCTGTTCTGATACTGCATTCTGCCCTCTCAAGTGCTGACTCTGATGTACGTGCTCTGTTGTCCACAATGCCCTGTTGCTGTTCTGATACTGCATTCTGCCCTCTCATGTGCTGCCTCTGATGTACCTGCTCTGTTGGCCACAATGCCCTGTTGCTGTTCTGATACTGCATTCTGCCCTCTCATGTGCTGCCTCTGATGTACCTGCTCAGTTGTCTACAATGCCCTGTTGCTGTTCTTATACTGCATTCTGCCCTCTCATGTGCTGCCTCTGATGTACCTGTTCGATGCCATGGACTGTTGATGCACTTAGCCCCTCTCATGTGCTGCCTCTGATGTACCTGCTCGATGCCATGGACTGTTGATGCACTTAGCCCCTCTCATGTGCTGCCTCTGATGTTCCTGCTCTGTTGGCCACAATGCCCTGTTGCTGTTCTGATACTGCATTCTGCCCTTTCATGTGCTGCCTCTGATGTACCTGCTCTGTTGTCCACAATGCCCTTTTGCTGTTCTGATACTGCATTCTGCCCTCTCATGTGCTGCCTCTGATGTACCTGCTCTGTTGGCCACAATGCCCTGTTGCTGTTCTGATACTGCATTCTGCCCTCTCATGTGCTGCCTCTGATGTACCTGTTCGATGCCATGGACTGTTGATGCACTTAGCCCCTCTCATGTGCTGCCTCTGATGTACCTGTTGTTGATGCACTTAGCCTATCTCATGTGCTGCCTCTGATGTGCCTGTTCGATGCCATGGACTGTTGATGCACTTAGCCCCTCTCATGTGCTGACTCTGATGTACCTGCTCTGTTGGCCACAATGCCCTGTTGCTGTTCTGATACTGCATTCTGCCCTCTCATGTGCTGCCTCTGATGTACCTGCTCTGTTGTCCACAATGCCCTGTTGCTGTTCTGATACTGCATTCTGCCCTCTCATGTGCTGCCTCTGATGTACCTGCTCGATGCCATGGACTGTTGATGCACTTAGCCCCTCTCATGTGCTGCCTCTGATGTACCTGCTCGATGCCATGGACTGTTGATGCACTTAGCCCCTCTCATGTGCTGCCTCTGATGTTCCTGCTCTGTTGGCCACAGTGCCCTGTTGCTGTTCTGATACTGCATTCTGCCCTCTCATGTGCTGCCTCTGATGTACCTGCTCTGTTGTCCACAATGCCCTGTTGCTGTTCTGATACTGCATTCTGCCCTCTCATGTGCTGCCTCTGATGTACCTGCTCTGTTGGCCACAATGCCCTGTTGCTGTTCTGATACTGCATTCTGCCCTCTCATGTGCTGCCTCTGATGTACCTGTTCGATGCCATGGACTGTTGATGCACTTAGCCCCTCTCATGTGCTGCCTCTGATGTACCTGTTGTTGATGCACTTAGCCTATCTCATGTGCTGCCTCTGATGTGCCTGTTCGATGCCATGGACTGTTGATGCACTTAGCCCCTCTCATGTGCTGACTCTGATGTACCTGCTCTGTTGGCCACAATGCCCTGTTGCTGTTCTGATACTGCATTCTGCCCTCTCATGTGCTGCCTCTGATGTACCTGCTCTGTTGTCCACAATGCCCTGTTGCTGTTCTGATACTGCATTCTGCCCTCTCATGTGCTGCCTCTGATGTACCTGCTCTGTTGGCCACAATGCCCTGTTGCTGTTCTGATACTGCATTCTGCCCTCTCATGTGCTGCCTCTGACGTACCTGCTCTGTTGTCCACAATGCACTGTTGCTGTTCTGATACTGCATTCTGCCCTCTCATGTGCTGCCTCTGATGTACCTGCTCTGTTGGCCACAATGCCCTGTTGCTGTTCTGATACTGCATTCTGCCCTCTCATGTGCTGCCTCTGATGTACCTGCTCAGTTGTCCACAATGCCCTGTTGCTGTTCTGATACTGCATTCTGCCCTCTCATGTGCTGCCTCTGATGTACCTGTTCGATGCCATGGACTGTTGATGCACTTAGCCCCTCTCATGTGCTGCCTCTGATGTACCTGTTGTTGATGCACTTAGCCTATCTCATGTGCTGCCTCTGATGTGCCTGTTCGATGCCATGGACTGTTGATGCACTTAGCCCCTCTCATGTGCTGACTCTGATGTACCTGCTCTGTTGGCCACAATGCCCTGTTGCTGTTCTGATACTGCATTCTGCCCTCTCATGTGCTGCCTCTGATGTACCTGCTCTGTTGTCCACAATGCCCTGTTGCTGTTCTGATACTGCATTCTGCCCTCTCATGTGCTGCCTCTGATGTACCTGCTCTGTTGGCCACAACGCACTGTTGCTGTTCTGATACTGCATTCTGCCCTCTCATGTGCTGCCTCTGATGTACCTGCTCTGTTGTCCACAATGCCCTGTTGCTGTTCTGATACTGCATTCTGCCCTCTCATGTGCTGCCTCTGATGTACCTGCTCTGTTGGCCACAATGCCCTGTTGCTGTTCTGATACTGCATTCTGCCCTCTCATGTGCTGCCTCTGAGGTACCTGTTCGATGCCATGGACTGTTGATGCACTTAGCCCCTCTCATGTGCTGCCTCTGATGTACCTGTTGTTGATGCACTTAGCCTATCTCATGTGCTGCCTCTGATGTGCCTGTTCGATGCCATGGACTGTTGATGCACTTAGCCCCTCTCATGTGCTGACTCTGATGTACCTGCTCTGTTGGCCACAATACCCTGTTGCTGTTCTGATACTGCATTCTGCCCTCTCATGTGCTGCCTCTGATGTACCTGCTCTGTTGGCCACAATGCCCTGTTGCTGTTCTGATACTGTATTCTGCCCTCTCATGTGCTGCCTCTGATGTACCTGCTCAGTTGTCCACAATGCCCTGTTGCTGTTCTGATACTGCATTCTGCCCTCTCATGTGCTGCCTCTGATGTACCTGTTCGATGCCATGGACTTGTTGATGCACTTAGCCCCTCTAATGTGCTGTCTCTGATGTACCTGTTCAGTGCAATGGACTGTTGATAAACTTAGCCCCTCTCATGTGCTGCCTCTGATGTACCTGTTCGATGCCATGGACTCTTGATGCACTTAGCCCCTCTCATGTGCTGCCTCTGGTGTACCTGTTCAATGCCATGGACTGTTGATGCACTTAGCCCCTCACATGTGCTGCCTCTGATGTACCTGTTCGATGCCATGGACTGTTGATGCACTTAGCCCCTCTCATGTGCTGCCTCTGATGTACCTGCTCTGTTGTCCACAATGCCCTGTTGCTGTTCTGATACTGCATTCTGCCCTCTCATGTGCTGCCTCTGATGTACCTGCTCTGTTGGCCACAATGCCCTGTTGCTGTTCTGATACTGCATTCTGCCCTCTCATGTGCTGCCTCTGATGTACCTGCTCAGTTGTCCACAATGCCCTGTTGCTGTTCTGATACTGCATTCTGCACTCTCATGTGCTGCCTCTGATGTACCTGTTCGATGCCATGGACTGTTGATGCACTTAGCCCCTCTCATGTGCTGCCTCTGATGTACCTGTTCGATACCATGGACTGTTGATGCACTTAGCCCCTCTCATGTGCTGCCTCTGATGTACCTGTTCAATGCCATGGACTGTTCATGCACTTAGCCCCTCTCAAGTGCTGCCTCTGATGTACCTGCTCTGTTGGCCACAATGCCCTGTTGCTGTTCTGATACTGCATTCTGCCCTCTCAAGTGCTGACTCTGATGTACGTGCTCTGTTGTCCACAATGCCCTGTTGCTGTTCTGATACTGCATTCTGCCCTCTCATGTGCTGCCTCTGATGTACCTGCTCTGTTGGCCACAATGCCCTGTTGCTGTTCTGATACTGCATTCTGCCCTCTCATGTGCTGCCTCTGATGTACCTGCTCAGTTGTCAACAATGCCCTGTTGCTGTTCTTATACTGCATTCTGCCCTCTCATGTGCTGCCTCTGATGTACCTGTTCGATGCCATGGACTGTTGATGCACTTAGCCCCTCTCATGTGCTGCCTCTGATGTACCTGCTCGATGCCATGGACTGTTGATGCACTTAGCCCCTCTCATGTGCTGCCTCTGATGTTCCTGCTCTGTTGGCCACAATGCCCTGTTGCTGTTCTGATACTGCATTCTGCCCTTTCATGTGCTGCCTCTGATGTACCTGCTCTGTTGTCCACAATGCCCTGTTGCTGTTCTGATACTGCATTCTGCCCTCTCATGTGCTGCCTCTGATGTACCTGCTCTGTTGGCCACAATGCCCTGTTGCTGTTCTGATACTGCATTCTGCCCTCTCATGTGCTGCCTCTGATGTACCTGTTCGATGCCATGGACTGTTGATGCACTTAGCCCCTCTCATGTGCTGCCTCTGATGTACCTGTTGTTGATGCACTTAGCCTATCTCATGTGCTGCCTCTGATGTGCCTGTTCGATGCCATGGACTGTTGATGCACTTAGCCCCTCTCATGTGCTGACTCTGATGTACCTGCTCTGTTGGCCACAATGCCCTGTTGCTGTTCTGATACTGCATTCTGCCCTCTCATGTGCTGCCTCTGATGTACCTGCTCTGTTGTCCACAATGCCCTGTTGCTGTTCTGATACTGCATTCTGCCCTCTCATGTGCTGCCTCTGATGTACCTGCTCGATGCCATGGACTGTTGATGCACTTAGCCCCTCTCATGTGCTGCCTCTGATGTACCTGCTCGATGCCATGGACTGTTGATGCACTTAGCCCCTCTCATGTGCTGCCTCTGATGTTCCTGCTCTGTTGGCCACAGTGCCCTGTTGCTGTTCTGATACTGCATTCTGCCCTCTCATGTGCTGCCTCTGATGTACCTGCTCTGTTGTCCACAATGCCCTGTTGCTGTTCTGATACTGCATTCTGCCCTCTCATGTGCTGCCTCTGATGTACCTGCTCTGTTGGCCACAATGCCCTGTTGCTGTTCTGATACTGCATTCTGCCCTCTCATGTGCTGCCTCTGATGTACCTGTTCGATGCCATGGACTGTTGATGCACTTAGCCCCTCTCATGTGCTGCCTCTGATGTACCTGTTGTTGATGCACTTAGCCTATCTCATGTGCTGCCTCTGATGTGCCTGTTCGATGCCATGGACTGTTGATGCACTTAGCCCCTCTCATGTGCTGACTCTGATGTACCTGCTCTGTTGGCCACAATGCCCTGTTGCTGTTCTGATACTGCTTTCTGCCCTCTCATGTGCTGCCTCTGATGTACCTGCTCTGTTGTCCACAATGCCCTGTTGCTGTTCTGATACTGCATTCTGCCCTCTCATGTGCTGCCTCTGATGTACCTGCTCTGTTGGCCACAATGCCCTGTTGCTGTTCTGATACTGCATTCTGCCCTCTCATGTGCTGCCTCTGACGTACCTGCTCTGTTGTCCACAATGCACTGTTGCTGTTCTGATACTGCATTCTGCCCTCTCATGTGCTGCCTCTGATGTACCTGCTCTGGTGGCCACAATGCCCTGTTGCTGTTCTGATACTGCATTCTGCCCTCTCATGTGCTGCCTCTGATGTACCTGCTCAGTTGTCCACAATGCCCTGTTGCTGTTCTGATACTGCATTCTGGCCTCTCATGTGCTGCCTCTGATGTACCTGTTCGATGCCATGGACTGTTGATGCACTTAGCCCCTCTCATGTGCTGCCTCTGATGTACCTGTTCGATACCATGGACTGTTGATGCACTTAGCCCCTCTCATGTGCTGCCTCTGATGTATCTGTTCAATGCCATGGACTGTTCATGCACTTAGCCCCTCTCAAGTGCTGCCTCTGATGTACCTGCTCTGTTGTCCACAATGCCCTGTTGCTGTTCTGATACTGCATTCTGCCCTCTCATGTGCTGCCTCTGATGTACCTGCTCGATGCCATGGACTGTTGATGCACTTAGCCCCTCTCATGTGCTGCCTCTGATGTACCTGCTCGATGCCATGGACTGTTGATGCACTTAGCCCCTCTCATGTGCTGCCTCTGATGTTCCTGCTCTGTTGGCCACAGTGCCCTGTTGCTGTTCTGATACTGCATTCTGCCCTCTCATGTGCTGCCTCTGATGTACCTGCTCTGTTGTCCACAATGCCCTGTTGCTGTTCTGATACTGCATTCTGCCCTCTCATGTGCTGCCTCTGATGTACCTGCTCTGTTGGCCACAATGCCCTGTTGCTGTTCTGATACTGCATTCTGCCCTCTCATGTGCTGCCTCTGATGTACCTGTTCGATGCCATGGACTGTTGATGCACTTAGCCCCTCTCATGTGCTGCCTCTGATGTACCTGTTGTTGATGCACTTAGCCTATCTCATGTGCTGCCTCTGATGTGCCTGTTCGATGCCATGGACTGTTGATGCACTTAGCCCCTCTCATGTGCTGACTCTGATGTACCTGCTCTGTTGGCCACAATGCCCTGTTGCTGTTCTGATACTGCTTTCTGCCCTCTCATGTGCTGCCTCTGATGTACCTGCTCTGTTGTCCACAATGCCCTGTTGCTGTTCTGATACTGCATTCTGCCCTCTCATGTGCTGCCTCTGATGTACCTGCTCTGTTGGCCACAATGCCCTGTTGCTGTTCTGATACTGCATTCTGCCCTCTCATGTGCTGCCTCTGACGTACCTGCTCTGTTGTCCACAATGCACTGTTGCTGTTCTGATACTGCATTCTGCCCTCTCATGTGCTGCCTCTGATGTACCTGCTCTGTTGGCCACAATGCCCTGTTGCTGTTCTGATACTGCATTCTGCCCTCTCATGTGCTGCCTCTGATGTACCTGCTCAGTTGTCCACAATGCCCTGTTGCTGTTCTGATACTGCATTCTGGCCTCTCATGTGCTGCCTCTGATGTACCTGTTCGATGCCATGGACTGTTGATGCACTTAGCCCCTCTCATGTGCTGCCTCTGATGTACCTGTTCGATACCATGGACTGTTGATGCACTTAGCCCCTCTCATGTGCTGCCTCTGATGTACCTGTTCAATGCCATGGACTGTTCATGCACTTAGCCCCTCTCAAGTGCTGCCTCTGATGTACCTGCTCTGTTGGCCACAATGCCCTGTTGCTGTTCTGATACTGCATTCTGCCCTCTCAAGTGCTGACTCTGATGTACGTGCTCTGTTGTCCACAATGCCCTCTTGCTGTTCTGATACTGCATTCTGCCCTCTCATGTGCTGCCTCTGATGTACCTGCTCTGTTGGCCACAATGCCCTGTTGCTGTTCTGATACTGCATTCTGCCCTCTCATGTGCTGCCTCTGATGTACCTGCTCAGTTGTCTACAATGCCCTGTTGCTGTTCTTATACTGCATTCTGCCCTCTCATATGCTGCCTCTGATGTACCTGTTCGATGCCATGGACTGTTGATGCACTTAGCCCCTCTCATGTGCTGCCTCTGATGTACCTGCTCGATGCCATGGACTGTTGATGCACTTAGCCCCTCTGATGTGCTGCCTCTGATGTTCCTGCTCTGTTGGCCACAATGCCCTGTTGCTGTTCTGATACTGCATTCTGCCCTCTCACGTGCTGCCTCTGATGTACCTGTTCGATGCCATGGACTGTTGATGCACTTAGCCCCTCTCATGTGCTGCGTCTGATGTACCTGTTGTTGATGCACTTAGCCTATCTCATGTGCTGCCTCTGATGTGCCTGTTCGATGCCATGGACTGTTGATGCACTTAGCCCCTCTCATGTGCTGACTCTGATGTACCTGCTCTGTTGGCCACAATGCCCTGTTGCTGTTCTGATACTGCATTCTGCCCTCTCATGTGCTGCCTCTGATGTACCTGCTCTGTTGGCCACAATGCCCTGTTGCTGTTCTGATACTGTATTCTGCCCTCTCATGTGCTGCCTCTGATGTACCTGCTCAGTTGTCCACAATGCCCTGTTGCTGTTCTGATACTGCATTCTGCCCTCTCATGTGCTGCCTCTGATGTACCTGTTCGATGCCATGGACTTGTTGATGCACTTAGCCCCTCTAATGTGCTGTCTCTGATGTACCTGTTCAGTGCAATGGACTGTTGCTAAACTTAGCCCCTCTCATGTGCTGCCTCTGATGTACCTGTTCGATGCCATGGACTGTTGATGCACTTAGCCCCTCTCATGTGCTGCCTCTGGTGTACCTGTTCAATGCCATGGACTGTTGATGCACTTAGCCCCTCACATGTGCTGCCTCTGATGTACCTGTTGTTGATGCACTTAGCCTATCTCATGTGCTGCCTCTGATGTGCCTGTTCGATGCCATGGACTGTTGATGCACTTAGCCCCTCTCATGTGCTGACTCTGATGTACCTGCTCTGTTGGCCACAATGCCCTGTTGCTGTTCTGATACTGCATTCTGCCCTCTCATGTGCTGCCTCTGATGTACCTGCTCTGTTGGCCACAATGCCCTGTTGCTGTTCTGATACTGTATTCTGCCCTCTCATGTGCTGCCTCTGATGTACCTGCTCAGTTGTCCACAATGCCCTGTTGCTGTTCTGATACTGCATTCTGCCCTCTCATGTGCTGCCTCTGATGTACCTGTTCGATGCCATGGACTTGTTGATGCACTTAGCCCCTCTAATGTGCTGTCTCTGATGTACCTGTTCAGTGCAATGGACTGTTGCTAAACTTAGCCCCTCTCATGTGCTGCCTCTGATGTACCTGTTCGATGCCATGGACTGTTGATGCACTTAGCCCCTCTCATGTGCTGCCTCTGGTGTACCTGTTCAATGCCATGGACTGTTGATGCACTTAGCCCCTCACATGTGCTGCCTCTGATGTACCTGTTCGATGTCATGGACTGTTGATGCACTTAGCCCCTCTCATGTGCTGCCTCTGATGTACCTGCTCTGTTGTCCACAATGCCCTGTTGCTGTTCTGATACTGCATTCTGCCCTTTCATGTGCTGCCTCTGATGTACCTGCTCTGTTGGCCACAATGCCCTGTTGCTGTTCTGATACTGCATTCTGCCCTCTCATGTGCTGCCTCTGATGTACCTGCTCAGTTGTCCACAATGCCCTGTTGCTGTTCTGATACTGCATTCTGCCCTCTCATGTGCTGCCTCTGATGTACCTGTTCGATGCCATGGACTGTTGATGCACTTAGCCCCTCTCATGTGCTGCCTCTGATGTACCTGTTGTTGATGCACTTAGCCTATCTCATGTGCTGCCTCTGATGTGCCTGTTCGATGCCATGGACTGTTGATGCACTTAGCCCCTCTCATGTGCTGACTCTGATGTACCTGCTCTGTTGGCCACAATGCCCTGTTGCTGTTCTGATACTGCTTTCTGCCCTCTCATGTGCTGCCTCTGATGTACCTGCTCTGTTGTCCACAATGCCCTGTTGCTGTTCTGATACTGCATTCTGCCCTCTCATGTGCTGCCTCTGATGTACCTGCTCTGTTGGCCACAATGCCCTGTTGCTGTTCTGATACTGCATTCTGCCCTCTCATGTGCTGCCTCTGACGTACCTGCTCTGTTGTCCACAATGCACTGTTGCTGTTCTGATACTGCATTCTGCCCTCTCATTTGCTGCCTCTGATGTACCTGCTCTGTTGGCCACAATGCCCTGTTGCTGTTCTGATACTGCATTCTGCCCTCTCATGTGCTGCCTCTGATGTACCTGCTCAGTTGTCCACAATGCCCTGTTGCTGTTCTGATACTGCATTCTGGCCTCTCATGTGCTGCCTCTGATGTACCTGTTCGATGCCATGGACTGTTGATGCACTTAGCCCCTCTCATGTGCTGCCTCTGATGTACCTGTTCGATACCATGGACTGTTGATGCACTTAGCCCCTCTCATGTGCTGCCTCTGATGTACCTGTTCAATGCCATGGACTGTTCATGCACTTAGCCCCTCTCAAGTGCTGCCTCTGATGTACCTGCTCTGTTGGCCACAATGCCCTGTTGCTGTTCTGATACTGCATTCTGCCCTCTCAAGTGCTGACTCTGATGTACGTGCTCTGTTGTCCACAATGCCCTCTTGCTGTTCTGATACTGCATTCTGCCCTCTCATGTGCTGCCTCTGATGTACCTGCTCTGTTGGCCACAATGCCCTGTTGCTGTTCTGATACTGCATTCTGCCCTCTCATGTGCTGCCTCTGATGTACCTGCTCAGTTGTCTACAATGCCCTGTTGCTGTTCTTATACTGCATTCTGCCCTCTCATATGCTGCCTCTGATGTACCTGTTCGATGCCATGGACTGTTGATGCACTTAGCCCCTCTCATGTGCTGCCTCTGATGTACCTGCTCGATGCCATGGACTGTTGATGCACTTAGCCCCTCTGATGTGCTGCCTCTGATGTTCCTGCTCTGTTGGCCACAATGCCCTGTTGCTGTTCTGATACTGCATTCTGCCCTCTCACGTGCTGCCTCTGATGTACCTGTTCGATGCCATGGACTGTTGATGCACTTAGCCCCTCTCATGTGCTGCCTCTGATGTACCTGTTGTTGATGCACTTAGCCTATCTCATGTGCTGCCTCTGATGTGCCTGTTCGATGCCATGGACTGTTGATGCACTTAGCCCCTCTCATGTGCTGACTCTGATGTACCTGCTCTGTTGGCCACAATGCCCTGTTGCTGTTCTGATACTGCATTCTGCCCTCTCATGTGCTGCCTCTGATGTACCTGCTCTGTTGGCCACAATGCCCTGTTGCTGTTCTGATACTGTATTCTGCCCTCTCATGTGCTGCCTCTGATGTACCTGCTCAGTTGTCCACAATGCCCTGTTGCTGTTCTGATACTGCATTCTGCCCTCTCATGTGCTGCCTCTGATGTACCTGTTCGATGCCATGGACTTGTTGATGCACTTAGCCCCTCTAATGTGCTGTCTCTGATGTACCTGTTCAGTGCAATGGACTGTTGCTAAACTTAGCCCCTCTCATGTGCTGCCTCTGATGTACCTGTTCGATGCCATGGACTGTTGATGCACTTAGCCCCTCTCATGTGCTGCCTCTGGTGTACCTGTTCAATGCCATGGACTGTTGATGCACTTAGCCCCTCACATGTGCTGCCTCTGATGTACCTGTTCGATGTCATGGACTGTTGATGCACTTAGCCCCTCTCATGTGCTGCCTCTGATGTACCTGCTCTGTTGTCCACAATGCCCTGTTGCTGTTCTGATACTGCATTCTGCCCTCTCATGTGCTGCCTCTGATGTACCTGCTCTGTTGGCCACAATGCCCTGTTGCTGTTCTGATACTGCATTCTGCCCTCTCATGTGCTGCCTCTGATGTACCTGCTCAGTTGTCCACAATGCCCTGTTGCTGTTCTGATACTGCATTCTGCCCTCTCATGTGCTGCCTCTGATGTACCTGTTCGATGCCATGGACTGTTGATGCACTTAGCCCCTCTCATGTGCTGCCTCTGATGTACCTGTTCGATACCATGGACTGTTGATGCACTTAGCCCCTCTCATGTGCTGCCTCTGATGTACCTGTTCAATGCCATGGACTGTTCATGCACTTAGCCCCTCTCAAGTGCTGCCTCTGATGTACCTGCTCTGTTGGCCACAATGCCCTGTTGCTGTTCTGATACTGCATTCTGCCCTCTCAAGTGCTGACTCTGATGTACGTGCTCTGTTGTCCACAATGCCCTGTTGCTGTTCTGATACTGCATTCTGCCCTCTCATATGCTGCCTCTGATGTACCTGCTCTGTTGGCCACAATGCCCTGTTGCTGTTCTGATACTGCATTCTGCCCTCTCATGTGCTGCCTCTGATGTACCTGCTCAGTTGTCTACAATGCCCTGTTGCTGTTCTTATACTGCATTCTGCCCTCTCATGTGCTGCCTCTGATGTACCTGTTCGATGCCATGGACTGTTGATGCACTTAGCCCCTCTCATGTGCTGCCTCTGATGTACCTGCTCGATGCCATGGACTGTTGATGCACTTAGCCCCTCTCATGTGCTGCCTCTGATGTTCCTGCTCTGTTGGCCACAATGCCCTGTTGCTGTTCTGATACTGCATTCTGCCCTTTCATGTGCTGCCTCTGATGTACCTGCTCTGTTGTCCACAATGCCCTGTTGCTGTTCTGAAACTGCATTCTGCCCTCTCATGTGCTGCCTCTGATGTACCTGCTCTGTTGGCCACAATGCCCTGTTGCTGTTCTGATACTGCATTCTGCCCTCTCATGTGCTGCCTCTGATGTACCTGTTCGATGCCATGGACTGTTGATGCACTTAGCCCCTCTCATGTGCTGCCTCTGATGTACCTGTTGTTGATGCACTTAGCCTATCTCATGTGCTGCCTCTGATGTGCCTGTTTGATGCCATGGACTGTTGATGCACTTAGCCCCTCTCATGTGCTGACTCTGATGTACCTGCTCTGTTGGCCACAATGCCCTGTTGCTGTTCTGATACTGCATTCTGCCCTCTCATGTGCTGCCTCTGATGTACCTGCTCTGTTGTCCACAATGCCCTGTTGCTGTTCTGATACTGCATTCTGCCCTCTCATGTGCTGCCTCTGATGTACCTGCTCGATGCCATGGACTGTTGATGCACTTAGCCCCTCTCATGTGCTGCCTCTGATGTACCTGCTCGATGCCATGGACTGTTGATGCACTTAGCCCCTCTCATGTGCTGCCTCTGATGTTCCTGCTCTGTTGGCCACAGTGCCCTGTTGCTGTTCTGATACTGCATTCTGCCCTCTCATGTGCTGCCTCTGATGTACCTGCTCTGTTGTCCACAATGCCCTGTTGCTGTTCTGATACTGCATTCTGCCCTCTCATGTGCTGCCTCTGATGTACCTGCTCTGTTGGCCACAATGCCCTGTTGCTGTTCTGATACTACATTCTGCCCTCTCATGTGCTGCCTCTGATGTACCTGTTCGATGCCATGGACTGTTGATGCACTTAGCCCCTCTCATGTGCTGCCTCTGATGTACCTGTTGTTGATGCACTTAGCCTATCTCATGTGCTGCCTCTGATGTGCCTGTTCGATGCCATGGACTGTTGATGCACTTAGCCCCTCTCATGTGCTGACTCTGATGTACCTGCTCTGTTGGCCACAATGCCCTGTTGCTGTTCTGATACTGCATTCTGCCCTCTCATGTGCTGCCTCTGATGTACCTGCTCTGTTGTCCACAATGCCCTGTTGCTGTTCTGATACTGCATTCTGCCCTCTCATGTGCTGCCTCTGATGTACCTGCTCTGTTGGCCACAATGCCCTGTTGCTGTTCTGATACTGCATTCTGCCCTCTCATGTGCTGCCTCTGACGTACCTGCTCTGTTGTCCACAATGCACTGTTGCTGTTCTGATACTGCATTCTGCCCTCTCATGTGCTGCCTCTGATGTACCTCCTCTGTTGGCCACAATGCCCTGTTGCTGTTCTGATACTGCATTCTGCCCTCTCATGTGCTGCCTCTGATGTACCTGCTCAGTTGTCCACAATGCCCTGTTGCTGTTCTGATACTGCATTCTGGCCTCTCATGTGCTGCCTCTGATGTACCTGTTCGATGCCATGGACTGTTGATGCACTTAGCCCCTCTCATGTGCTGCCTCTGATGTACCTGTTCGATACCATGGACTGTTGATGCACTTAGCCCCTCTCATGTGCTGCCTCTGATGTACCTGTTCAATGCCATGGACTGTTCATGCACTTAGCCCCTCTCAAGTGCTGCCTCTGATGTACCTGCTCTGTTGGCCACAATGCCCTGTTGCTGTTCTGATACTGCATTCTGCCCTCTCAAGTGCTGACTCTGATGTACGTGCTCTGTTGTCCACAATGCCCTGTTGCTGTTCTGATACTGCATTCTGCCCTCTCATGTGCTGCCTCTGATGTACCTGCTCTGTTGGCCACAATGCCCTGTTGCTGTTCTGATACTGCATTCTGCCCTCTCATGTGCTGCCTCTGATGTACCTGCTCAGTTGTCTACAATGCCCTGTTGCTGTTCTTATACTGCATTCTGCCCTCTCATATGCTGCCTCTGATGTACCTGTTCGATGCCATGGACTGTTGATGCACTTAGCCCCTCTCATGTGCTGCCTCTGATGTACCTGCTCGATGCCATGGACTGTTGATGCACTTAGCCCCTCTCATGTGCTGCCTCTGATGTTCCTGCTCTGTTGGCCACAATGCCCTGTTGCTGTTCTGATACTGCATTCTGCCCTCTCATGTGCTGCCTCTGATGTACCTGCTCTGTTGTCCACAATGCCCTGTTGCTGTTCTGATACTGCATTCTGCCCTCTCATGTGCTGCCTCTGATGTACCTGCTCTGTTGGCCACAATGCCCTGTTGCTGTTCTGATACTGCATTCTGCCCTCTCATGTGCTGCCTCTGATGTACCTGTTCGATGCCATGGACTGTTGATGCACTTAGCCCCTCTCATGTGCTGCCTCTGATGTACCTGTTGTTGATGCACTTAGCCTATCTCATGTGCTGCCTCTGATGTGCCTGTTCGATGCCATGGACTGTTGATGCACTTAGCCCCTCTCATGTGCTGACTCTGATGTACCTGCTCTGTTGGCCACAATGCCCTGTTGCTGTTCTGATACTGCATTCTGCCCTCTCATGTGCTGCCTCTGATGTACCTGCTCTGTTGTCCACAATGCCCTGTTGCTGTTCTGATACTGCATTCTGCCCTCTCATGTGCTGCCTCTGATGTACCTGCTCTGTTGGCCACAATGCCCTGTTGCTGTTCTGATACTGCATTCTGCCCTCTCATGTGCTGCCTCTGATGTACCTGCTCAGTTGTCCACAATGCCCTGTTGCTGTTCTGATACTGCATTCTGCCCTCTCATGTGCTGCCTCTGATGTACCTGTTCGATGCCATGGACTCGTTGATGCACTTAGCCCCTCTAATGTGCTGCCTCTGATGTACCTGTTCAGTGCAATGGACTGTTGCTGCACTTAGCCCCTCTCATGTGCTGCCTCTGATGTACCTGTTCGATGCCATGGACTGTTGATGCACTTAGCCCCACTCATGTGCTGCCTCTGATGTACCTGTTCAATGCCATGGACTGTTGATGCACTTAGCCCCTCACATGTGCTGCCTCTGATGTACCTGTTCGATGCCATGGACTGTTGATGCACTTAGCCCCTCTCATGTGCTGCCTCTGATGTACCTGCTCTGTTGTCCACAATGCCCTGTTGCTGTTCTGATACTGCATTCTGCCCTCTCATGTGCTGCCTCTGATGTACCTGCTCTGTTGGCCACAATGCCCTGTTGCTGTTCTGATACTGCATTCTGCCCTCTCATGTGCTGCCTCTGATGTACCTGCTCAGTTGTCCACAATGCCCTGTTGCTGTTCTGATACTGCATTCTGCCCTCTCATGTGCTGCCTCTGATGTACCTGTTCGATGCCATGGACTGTTGATGCACTTAGCCCCTCTCATGTGCTGCCTCTGATGTACCTGTTCGATACCATGGACTGTTGATGCACTTAGCCCCTCTCATGTGCTGCCTCTGATGTACCTGTTCAATGCCATGGACTGTTCATGCACTTAGCCCCTCTCAAGTGCTGCCTCTGATGTACCTGCTCTGTTGGCCACAATGCCCTGTTGCTGTTCTGATACTGCATTCTGCCCTCTCAAGTGTTGACTCTGATGTACCTGCTCTGTTGTCCACAATGCCCTGTTGCTGTTCTGATACTGCATTCTGCCCTCTCATGTGCTGCCTCTGATGTACCTGCTCTGTTGGCCACAATGCCCTGTTGCTGTTCTGATACTGCATTCTGCTCTCTCATGTGCTGCCTCTGATGTACCTGCTCAGTTGTCTACAATGCCCTGTTGCTGTTCTTATACTGCATTCTGCCCTCTCATGGGCTGCCTCTGATGTACCTGTTCGATGCCATGGACTGTTGATGCACTAAGCCTCTCTAATGTGCTGCTTCTGATGTACCTGCTCTGTTGTCCACAATGCCCTGTTGCAGTTCTGATACTGCATTCTGCCCTCTCTAGTGCTGCCTCTGATGTACCTGCTCTGTTGTCCACAATGCCCTGTTGCTGTTCTGATACTGCATTCTGCCCTCTCATGTGCTGCCTCTGATGTACCTGCTCGATGCCATGGACTGTTGATGCACTTAGCCCCTCTCATGTGCTGCCTCTGATGTACCTGCTCGATGCCATGGACTGTTGATGCACTTAGCCCCTCTCCTGTGCTGCCTCTGATGTTCCTGCTCTGTTGGCCACAGTGCCCTGTTGCTGTTCTGATACTGCATTCTGCCCTCTCATGTGCTGCCTCTGATGTACCTGCTCTGTTGTCCACAATGCCCTGTTGCTGTTCTGATACTGCATTCTGCCCTCTCATGTGCTGCCTCTGATGTACCTGCTCTGTTGGCCACAATGCCCTGTTGCTGTTCTGATACTGCATTCTGCCCTCTCATGTGCTGCCTCTGACGTACCTGCTCTGTTGTCCACAATGCACTGTTGCTGTTCTGATACTGCATTCTGCCCTCTCATTTGCTGCCTCTGATGTACCTGCTCTGTTGGCCACAATGCCCTGTTGCTGTTCTGATACTGCATTCTGCCCTCTCATGTGCTGCCTCTGATGTACCTGCTCAGTTGTCCACAATGCCCTGTTGCTGTTCTGATACTGCATTCTGGCCTCTCATGTGCTGCCTCTGATGTACCTGTTCGATGCCATGGACTGTTGATGCACTTAGCCCCTCTCATGTGCTGCCTCTGATGTACCTGTTCGATACCATGGACTGTTGATGCACTTAGCCCCTCTCATGTGCTGCCTCTGATGTACCTGTTCAATGCCATGGACTGTTCATGCACTTAGCCCCTCTCAAGTGCTGCCTCTGATGTACCTGCTCTGTTGGCCACAATGCCCTGTTGCTGTTCTGATACTGCATTCTGCCCTCTCAAGTGCTGACTCTGATGTACGTGCTCTGTTGTCCACAATGCCCTCTTGCTGTTCTGATACTGCATTCTGCCCTCTCATGTGCTGCCTCTGATGTACCTGCTCTGTTGGCCACAATGCCCTGTTGCTGTTCTGATACTGCATTCTGCCCTCTCATGTGCTGCCTCTGATGTACCTGCTCAGTTGTCTACAATGCCCTGTTGCTGTTCTTATACTGCATTCTGCCCTCTCATATGCTGCCTCTGATGTACCTGTTCGATGCCATGGACTGTTGATGCACTTAGCCCCTCTCATGTGCTGCCTCTGATGTACCTGCTCGATGCCATGGACTGTTGATGCACTTAGCCCCTCTGATGTGCTGCCTCTGATGTTCCTGCTCTGTTGGCCACAATGCCCTGTTGCTGTTCTGATACTGCATTCTGCCCTCTCACGTGCTGCCTCTGATGTACCTGTTCGATGCCATGGACTGTTGATGCACTTAGCCCCTCTCATGTGCTGCCTCTGATGTACCTGTTGTTGATGCACTTAGCCTATCTCATGTGCTGCCTCTGATGTGCCTGTTCGATGCCATGGACTGTTGATGCACTTAGCCCCTCTCATGTGCTGACTCTGATGTACCTGCTCTGTTGGCCACAATGCCCTGTTGCTGTTCTGATACTGCATTCTGCCCTCTCATGTGCTGCCTCTGATGTACCTGCTCTGTTGGCCACAATGCCCTGTTGCTGTTCTGATACTGTATTCTGCCCTCTCATGTGCTGCCTCTGATGTACCTGCTCAGTTGTCCACAATGCCCTGTTGCTGTTCTGATACTGCATTCTGCCCTCTCATGTGCTGCCTCTGATGTACCTGTTCGATGCCATGGACTTGTTGATGCACTTAGCCCCTCTAATGTGCTGTCTCTGATGTACCTGTTCAGTGCAATGGACTGTTGCTAAACTTAGCCCCTCTCATGTGCTGCCTCTGATGTACCTGTTCGATGCCATGGACTGTTGATGCACTTAGCCCCTCTCATGTGCTGCCTCTGGTGTACCTGTTCAATGCCATGGACTGTTGATGCACTTAGCCCCTCACATGTGCTGCCTCTGATGTACCTGTTCGATGTCATGGACTGTTGATGCACTTAGCCCCTCTCATGTGCTGCCTCTGATGTACCTGCTCTGTTGTCCACAATGCCCTGTTGCTGTTCTGATACTGCATTCTGCCCTCTCATGTGCTGCCTCTGATGTACCTGCTCTGTTGGCCACAATGCCCTGTTGCTGTTCTGATACTGCATTCTGCCCTCTCATGTGCTGCCTCTGATGTACCTGCTCAGTTGTCCACAATGCCCTGTTGCTGTTCTGATACTGCATTCTGCCCTCTCATGTGCTGCCTCTGATGTACCTGTTCGATGCCATGGACTGTTGATGCACTTAGCCCCTCTCATGTGCTGCCTCTGATGTACCTGTTCGATACCATGGACTGTTGATGCACTTAGCCCCTCTCATGTGCTGCCTCTGATGTACCTGTTCAATGCCATGGACTGTTCATGCACTTAGCCCCTCTCAAGTGCTGCCTCTGATGTACCTGCTCTGTTGGCCACAATGCCCTGTTGCTGTTCTGATACTGCATTCTGCCCTCTCAAGTGCTGACTCTGATGTACGTGCTCTGTTGTCCACAATGCCCTGTTGCTGTTCTGATACTGCATTCTGCCCTCTCATATGCTGCCTCTGATGTACCTGCTCTGTTGGCCACAATGCCCTGTTGCTGTTCTGATACTGCATTCTGCCCTCTCATGTGCTGCCTCTGATGTACCTGCTCAGTTGTCTACAATGCCCTGTTGCTGTTCTTATACTGCATTCTGCCCTCTCATGTGCTGCCTCTGATGTACCTGTTCGATGCCATGGACTGTTGATGCACTTAGCCCCTCTCATGTGCTGCCTCTGATGTACCTGCTCGATGCCATGGACTGTTGATGCACTTAGCCCCTCTCATGTGCTGCCTCTGATGTTCCTGCTCTGTTGGCCACAATGCCCTGTTGCTGTTCTGATACTGCATTCTGCCCTTTCATGTGCTGCCTCTGATGTACCTGCTCTGTTGTCCACAATGCCCTGTTGCTGTTCTGAAACTGCATTCTGCCCTCTCATGTGCTGCCTCTGATGTACCTGCTCTGTTGGCCACAATGCCCTGTTGCTGTTCTGATACTGCATTCTGCCCTCTCATGTGCTGCCTCTGATGTACCTGTTCGATGCCATGGACTGTTGATGCACTTAGCCCCTCTCATGTGCTGCCTCTGATGTACCTGTTGTTGATGCACTTAGCCTATCTCATGTGCTGCCTCTGATGTGCCTGTTTGATGCCATGGACTGTTGATGCACTTAGCCCCTCTCATGTGCTGACTCTGATGTACCTGCTCTGTTGGCCACAATGCCCTGTTGCTGTTCTGATACTGCATTCTGCCCTCTCATGTGCTGCCTCTGATGTACCTGCTCTGTTGTCCACAATGCCCTGTTGCTGTTCTGATACTGCATTCTGCCCTCTCATGTGCTGCCTCTGATGTACCTGCTCGATGCCATGGACTGTTGATGCACTTAGCCCCTCTCATGTGCTGCCTCTGATGTACCTGCTCGATGCCATGGACTGTTGATGCACTTAGCCCCTCTCATGTGCTGCCTCTGATGTTCCTGCTCTGTTGGCCACAGTGCCCTGTTGCTGTTCTGATACTGCATTCTGCCCTCTCATGTGCTGCCTCTGATGTACCTGCTCTGTTGTCCACAATGCCCTGTTGCTGTTCTGATACTGCATTCTGCCCTCTCATGTGCTGCCTCTGATGTACCTGCTCTGTTGGCCACAATGCCCTGTTGCTGTTCTGATACTACATTCTGCCCTCTCATGTGCTGCCTCTGATGTACCTGTTCGATGCCATGGACTGTTGATGCACTTAGCCCCTCTCATGTGCTGCCTCTGATGTACCTGTTGTTGATGCACTTAGCCTATCTCATGTGCTGCCTCTGATGTGCCTGTTCGATGCCATGGACTGTTGATGCACTTAGCCCCTCTCATGTGCTGACTCTGATGTACCTGCTCTGTTGGCCACAATGCCCTGTTGCTGTTCTGATACTGCATTCTGCCCTCTCATGTGCTGCCTCTGATGTACCTGCTCTGTTGTCCACAATGCCCTGTTGCTGTTCTGATACTGCATTCTGCCCTCTCATGTGCTGCCTCTGATGTACCTGCTCTGTTGGCCACAATGCCCTGTTGCTGTTCTGATACTGCATTCTGCCCTCTCATGTGCTGCCTCTGACGTACCTGCTCTGTTGTCCACAATGCACTGTTGCTGTTCTGATACTGCATTCTGCCCACTCATGTGCTGCCTCTGATGTACCTCCTCTGTTGGCCACAATGCCCTGTTGCTGTTCTGATACTGCATTCTGCCCTCTCATGTGCTGCCTCTGATGTACCTGCTCAGTTGTCCACAATGCCCTGTTGCTGTTCTGATACTGCATTCTGGCCTCTCATGTGCTGCCTCTGATGTACCTGTTCGATGCCATGGACTGTTGATGCACTTAGCCCCTCTCATGTGCTGCCTCTGATGTACCTGTTCGATACCATGGACTGTTGATGCACTTAGCCCCTCTCATGTGCTGCCTCTGATGTACCTGTTCAATGCCATGGACTGTTCATGCACTTAGCCCCTCTCAAGTGCTGCCTCTGATGTACCTGCTCTGTTGGCCACAATGCCCTGTTGCTGTTCTGATACTGCATTCTGCCCTCTCAAGTGCTGACTCTGATGTACGTGCTCTGTTGTCCACAATGCCCTGTTGCTGTTCTGATACTGCATTCTGCCCTCTCATGTGCTGCCTCTGATGTACCTGCTCTGTTGGCCACAATGCCCTGTTGCTGTTCTGATACTGCATTCTGCCCTCTCATGTGCTGCCTCTGATGTACCTGCTCAGTTGTCTACAATGCCCTGTTGCTGTTCTTATACTGCATTCTGCCCTCTCATATGCTGCCTCTGATGTACCTGTTCGATGCCATGGACTGTTGATGCACTTAGCCCCTCTCATGTGCTGCCTCTGATGTACCTGCTCGATGCCATGGACTGTTGATGCACTTAGCCCCTCTCATGTGCTGCCTCTGATGTTCCTGCTCTGTTGGCCACAATGCCCTGTTGCTGTTCTGATACTGCATTCTGCCCTCTCATGTGCTGCCTCTGATGTACCTGCTCTGTTGTCCACAATGCCCTGTTGCTGTTCTGATACTGCATTCTGCCCTCTCATGTGCTGCCTCTGATGTACCTGCTCTGTTGGCCACAATGCCCTGTTGCTGTTCTGATACTGCATTCTGCCCTCTCATGTGCTGCCTCTGATGTACCTGTTCGATGCCATGGACTGTTGATGCACTTAGCCCCTCTCATGTGCTGCCTCTGATGTACCTGTTGTTGATGCACTTAGCCTATCTCATGTGCTGCCTCTGATGTGCCTGTTCGATGCCATGGACTGTTGATGCACTTAGCCCCTCTCATGTGCTGACTCTGATGTACCTGCTCTGTTGGCCACAATGCCCTGTTGCTGTTCTGATACTGCATTCTGCCCTCTCATGTGCTGCCTCTGATGTACCTGCTCTGTTGTCCACAATGCCCTGTTGCTGTTCTGATACTGCATTCTGCCCTCTCATGTGCTGCCTCTGATGTACCTGCTCTGTTGGCCACAATGCCCTGTTGCTGTTCTGATACTGCATTCTGCCCTCTCATGTGCTGCCTCTGATGTACCTGCTCAGTTGTCCACAATGCCCTGTTGCTGTTCTGATACTGCATTCTGCCCTCTCATGTGCTGCCTCTGATGTACCTGTTCGATGCCATGGACTCGTTGATGCACTTAGCCCCTCTAATGTGCTGCCTCTGATGTACCTGTTCAGTGCAATGGACTGTTGCTGCACTTAGCCCCTCTCATGTGCTGCCTCTGATGTACCTGTTCGATGCCATGGACTGTTGATGCACTTAGCCCCACTCATGTGCTGCCTCTGATGTACCTGTTCAATGCCATGGACTGTTGATGCACTTAGCCCCTCACATGTGCTGCCTCTGATGTACCTGTTCGATGCCATGGACTGTTGATGCACTTAGCCCCTCTCATGTGCTGCCTCTGATGTACCTGCTCTGTTGTCCACAATGCCCTGTTGCTGTTCTGATACTGCATTCTGCCCTCTCATGTGCTGCCTCTGATGTACCTGCTCTGTTGGCCACAATGCCCTGTTGC
This sequence comes from Lissotriton vulgaris, assembly GCF_964263255.1. Classification (NCBI taxonomy): domain Eukaryota; kingdom Metazoa; phylum Chordata; class Amphibia; order Caudata; family Salamandridae; genus Lissotriton; species Lissotriton vulgaris. The sequence goes on from NW_028252413.1 coordinate 128,194, forward strand.
TGTTCTGATACTGCATTCTGCCCTCTCATGTGCTGCCTCTGATGTACCTGCTCAGTTGTCCACAATGCCCTGTTGCTGTTCTGATACTGCATTCTGCCCTCTCATGTGCTGCCTCTGATGTACCTGTTCGATGCCATGGACTGTTGATGCACTTAGCCCCTCTCATGTGCTGCCTCTGATGTACCTGTTCGATACCATGGACTGTTGATGCACTTAGCCCCTCTCATGTGCTGCCTCTGATGTACCTGTTCAATGCCATGGACTGTTCATGCACTTAGCCCCTCTCAAGTGCTGCCTCTGATGTACCTGCTCTGTTGGCCACAATGCCCTGTTGCTGTTCTGATACTGCATTCTGCCCTCTCAAGTGTTGACTCTGATGTACCTGCTCTGTTGTCCACAATGCCCTGTTGCTGTTCTGATACTGCATTCTGCCCTCTCATGTGCTGCCTCTGATGTACCTGCTCTGTTGGCCACAATGCCCTGTTGCTGTTCTGATACTGCATTCTGCTCTCTCATGTGCTGCCTCTGATGTACCTGCTCAGTTGTCTACAATGCCCTGTTGCTGTTCTTATACTGCATTCTGCCCTCTCATGGGCTGCCTCTGATGTACCTGTTCGATGCCATGGACTGTTGATGCACTAAGCCTCTCTAATGTGCTGCTTCTGATGTACCTGCTCTGTTGTCCACAATGCCCTGTTGCAGTTCTGATACTGCATTCTGCCCTCTCTAGTGCTGCCTCTGATGTACCTGCTCTGTTGTCCACAATGCCCTGTTGCTGTTCTGATACTGCATTCTGCCCTCTCATGTGCTGCCTCTGATGTACCTGCTCGATGCCATGGACTGTTGATGCACTTAGCCCCTCTCATGTGCTGCCTCTGATGTACCTGCTCGATGCCATGGACTGTTGATGCACTTAGCCCCTCTCCTGTGCTGCCTCTGATGTTCCTGCTCTGTTGGCCACAGTGCCCTGTTGCTGTTCTGATACTGCATTCTGCCCTCTCATGTGCTGCCTCTGATGTACCTGCTCTGTTGTCCACAATGCCCTGTTGCTGTTCTGATACTGCATTCTGCCCTCTCATGTGCTGCCTCTGATGTACCTGCTCTGTTGGCCACAATGCCCTGTTGCTGTTCTGATACTACATTCTGCCCTCTCATGTGCTGCCTCTGATGTACCTGTTCGATGCCATGGACTGTTGATGCACTTAGCCCCTCTCATGTGCTGCCTCTGATGTACCTGTTGTTGATGCACTTAGCCTATCTCATATGCTGCCTCTGATGTGCCTGTTCGATGCCATGGACTGTTGATGCACTTAGCCCCTCTCATGTGCTGACTCTGATGTACCTGCTCTGTTGGCCACAATGCCCTGTTGCTGTTCTGATACTGCATTCTGCCCTCTCATGTGCTGCCTCTGATGTACCTGCTCTGTTGTCCACAATGCCCTGTTGCTGTTCTGATACTGCATTCTGCCCTCTCATGTGCTGCCTCTGATGTACCTGCTCTGTTGGCCACAATGCCCTGTTGCTGTTCTGATACTGCATTCTGCCCTCTCATGTGCTGCCTCTGACGTACCTGCTCTGTTGTCCACAATGCACTGTTGCTGTTCTGATACTGCATTCTGCCCTCTCATGTGCTGCCTCTGATGTACCTCCTCTGTTGGCCACAATGCCCTGTTGCTGTTCTGATACTGCATTCTGCCCTCTCATGTGCTGCCTCTGATGTACCTGCTCAGTTGTCCACAATGCCCTGTTGCTGTTCTGATACTGCATTCTGGCCTCTCATGTGCTGCCTCTGATGTACCTGTTCGATGCCATGGACTGTTGATGCACTTAGCCCCTCTCATGTGCTGCCTCTGATGTACCTGTTCGATACCATGGACTGTTGATGCACTTAGCCCCTCTCATGTGCTGCCTCTGATGTACCTGTTCAATGCCATGGACTGTTCATGCACTTAGCCCCTCTCAAGTGCTGCCTCTGATGTACCTGCTCTGTTGGCCACAATGCCCTGTTGCTGTTCTGATACTGCATTCTGCCCTCTCAAGTGCTGACTCTGATGTACGTGCTCTGTTGTCCACAATGCCCTGTTGCTGTTCTGATACTGCATTCTGCCCTCTCATGTGCTGCCTCTGATGTACCTGCTCTGTTGGCCACAATGCCCTGTTGCTGTTCTGATACTGCATTCTGCCCTCTCATGTGCTGCCTCTGATGTACCTGCTCAGTTGTCTACAATGCCCTGTTGCTGTTCTTATACTGCATTCTGCCCTCTCATATGCTGCCTCTGATGTACCTGTTCGATTCCATGGACTGTTGATGCACTTAGCCCCTCTCATGTGCTGCCTCTGATGTACCTGCTCGATGCCATGGACTGTTGATGCACTTAGTCCCTCTCATGTGCTGCCTCTGATGTTCCTGCTCTGTTGGCCACAATGCCCTGTTGCTGTTCTGATACTGCATTCTGCCCTCTCATGTGCTGCCTCTGATGTACCTGCTCTGTTGTCCAAAATGCCCTGTTGCTGTTCTGATACTGCATTCTGCCCTCTCATGTGCTGCCTCTGATGTACCTGCTCTGTTGGCCACAATGCCCTGTTGCTGTTCTGATACTGCATTCTGCCCTCTCATGTGCTGCCTCTGATGTACCTGCTCAGTTGTCCACAATGCCCTGTTGCTGTTCTGATACTGCATTCTGCCCTCTCATGTGCTGCCTCTGATGTACCTGTTCGATGCCATGGACTCGTTGATGCACTTAGCCCCTCTAATGTGCTGCCTCTGATGTACCTGTTCAGTGCAATGGACTGTTGCTGCACTTAGCCCCTCTCATGTGCTGCCTCTGATGTACCTGTTCGATGCCATGGACTGTTGATGCACTTAGCCCCACTCATGTGCTGCCTCTGATGTACCTGTTCAATGCCATGGACTGTTGATGCACTTAGCCCCTCACATGTGCTGCCTCTGATGTACCTGTTCGATGCCATGGACTGTTGATGCACTTAGCCCCTCTCATGTGCTGCCTCTGATGTACCTGCTCTGTTGTCCACAATGCCCTGTTGCTGTTCTGATACTGCATTCTGCCCTCTCATGTGCTGCCTCTGATGTACCTGCTCTGTTGGCCACAATGCCCTGTTGCTGTTCTGATACTGCATTCTGCCCTCTCATGTGCTGCCTCTGATGTACCTGCTCAGTTGTCCACAATGCCCTGTTGCTGTTCTGATACTGCATTCTGCCCTCTCATGTGCTGCCTCTGATGTACCTGTTCGATACCATGGACTGTTGATGCACTTAGCCCCTCTCATGTGCTGCCTCTGATGTACCTGTTCAATGCCATGGACTGTTCATGCACTTAGCCCCTCTCAAGTGCTGCCTCTGATGTACCTGCTCTGTTGGCCACAATGCCCTGTTGCTGTTCTGATACTGCATTCTGCCCTCTCAAGTGTTGACTCTGATGTACCTGCTCTGTTGTCCACAATGCCCTGTTGCTGTTCTGATACTGCATTCTGCCCTCTCATGTGCTGCCTCTGATGTACCTGCTCTGTTGGCCACAATGCCCTGTTGCTATTCTGATACTGCATTCTGCTCTCTCATGTGCTGCCTCTGATGTACCTGCTCAGTTGTCTACAATGCCCTGTTGCTGTTCTTATACTGCATTCTGCCCTCTCATGGGCTGCCTCTGATGTACCTGTTCGATGCCATGGACTGTTGATGCACTAAGCCCCTCTAATGTGCTGCCTCTGATGTACCTGTTCAGTGCAATGGACTGTTGCTGCACCTAGCCCCTCTCATGTGCTGCCTCTGATGTACCTGTTCGATGCCATGGACTGTTGATGCACTTAGCCCCTCTCATGTGCTGCCTCTGATGTACCTGCTCAATGCCATGGACTGTTGATGCACTTAGCCCCTCTCATGTGCTGCCTCTGTTGTACCTGTTCGATGCCATGGACTGTTGATGCACTTAGCCCATCTCATGTGCTGCCTCTGATGTACCTGCTCTGTTGTCCACAATGCCCTGTTGCTGTTCTGATGCTGCATTCTGCCCTCTCATGTGCTGCCTCTGATGTACCTGCTCTGTTGGCCACAATGCCCTGTTGCTGTTCTGATACTGCATTCTGCCCTCTCATGTGCTGCCTCTGATGTATCTGCTCAGTTGTCCACAATGCCCTGTTGCTGTTCTGATACTGCATTCTGCCCTCTCATGTGCTGCCTCTGATGTACCTGTTCGATGCCATGGACTGTTGATGCACTTAGCCCCTCTCATGTACTGCCTCTGATGTACCTGTTCGATGCCATGGACTGTCCATGCACCTAGCCCCTCTCATGTGCTGCCTCTGATGTACCTGCTCTGTTGGCCACAAGTCCCTGTTGCTGTTCTGATACTGCATTCTGCCATCTCATGTGCTGCCTCTAATGTACCTGCTCTGTTGGCCACAATGCCCTGTTGCTGTTCTGATACTGCATTCTGCCCTCTTATGTGCTGCCTCTGATGTACCTGCTCAGTTGTCCACAATGCCCTGTTACTGTTCTGATACTGCATTCTGCCCTCTCATGTGGTACCTGGGATGTACCTGTTCGATGCCATGGACTGTTGATGCACTTAGCCCCTCTTATGTGCTGCCTCTGATGTGCCTGTTCGATACCATGGACTGTTGATGCACTTAGCCCCTCTCATGTGCTGCCTCCGATGTACCTGTTCGATGCCATGGACTGTTGAAGCACTTAGCCCCTCTCATGTGCTGCCTCTGATGTACCTGTTCGATGCCATGGACTGTTGATGCACTTATCCCCTCTCAGGTGCTGCCTCTGATGTACCTGCTCTGTTGTCCACAATGCCCTGTTGCTGTTCTGATACTGCATTCTGCCCTCTTATGTGCTGCCTCTGATGTACCTGTTCAGTGCAATGGACTGTTGCTGCACTTAGCCCCTCTCATGTGCTGCCTCTGATGTACCTGCTATGTTGGCCACAATGCCCTGTTGCTGTTCTGATACTGCATTCTGCCCTCTCATGTGCTGCCTCTGATGTACCTGCTCTGTTGGCCACAATGCCCTGTTGCTGTTCTGATACTGTATTCTGCCCTCTCATGTGCTGCCTCTGATGTACCTGCTCAGTTGTCCACAAAGCCCTGTTGCTGTTCTGATACTGCATTCTGCCCTCTCATGTGCTGCCTCTGATGTACCTGTTCGATGCCATGGACTGTTGATGCACTTAGCACCTCTCATGTGCTGCCTCTGATGTACCTGTTCGATGCCATGGACTGTTGATGCACTTAGCCCCTCTCATGTGCTGCCTCTGATGTACCTGTTCGATGCCATGGACTGTTGATGCACTTAGCCCCTCTCATGTGCTGCCTCTGATGTACCTGTTCAGTGCAATGGACTGTTGCTGCACTAAGCCCCTCTCATGTGCTGCCTCTGATGTACCTGCTCTGTTGGCCACAATGCCCAGTTGCTGTTCTTATACTGCATTCTGCCCTCTCATGTGCTGCCTCTGATGTACCTGCTCGATGCCATGGACCGTTGATGCACTTAGCCCCTCTCATGTGCTGCCTCTGATGTACCTGTTCAGTGCAATGGACTGTTGCTGCACCTAGCCCCTCTCATGTGCTGCCTCTGAGTTACATGCTCTGTTGGCCACAATGCCCTGTTGCTGTTCTGATACTGCTTTCTGCCCTCTCATGTGCTGCCTCTGATGTACCTGTTCGATGCCATGGACTGTTGATGCACCTAGCCCCTCTCATGTGCTGCCTCTGATGTACCTGTTCGATGCCATGGACTGTTGATGCATGTAGCCCTTCTCACGTGCTGCCTCTGATGTACCTGTTCTGTGCAATGGACTGTTGATGCACTTAGCCCCTCTCATGTGCTGCCTCTGATGTACCTGTTCGATGCCATGGACTGTTGATGCACTTAGCCCCTCTCATGTGCTGCCTCTGATGTACCTGTTCAGTACAATGGACTGTTGTTGCACTTAGCCCCTCTCATGTGCTGCCTCTGAGGTACCTGCTCTGTTGGCCACAATGCCCTGATGCTGTTCTGATACTGCATTCTGCCCTCTCATGTGTTGCCAATGATGTACCTGCTCTGTTGTACCCAGTGCCCATGCTCTTGCATACTCAGAGATTATACCCCTATTATGTTTAATAAAGCAAGTCAATCATGTGTAGTGGTTTGTCGTTGTCATTCCTGCTTGTGTACTTCAATTGTGGATATCTTTTTGCGATCTAATGTGCTTTCTCAAACATGACACTCCTCCTCCTAACGTCACAGCCCTGGCAGGTACTCCCCTTCACACAGCAAATGGTATGTTGCGTACCTGCGTCGTCGTCGATGATGGTCCATGACTTGCAGGTGGTGGAGCGCAAAGAGTATCGGAAATGCGTGTAGCGCTGGGTCCATGACGGTGAGCAGCTTGTGGTGGGTATCTCTGCAATGTGTGCTTTCTTCGCTGTGGGGAATCCGCCGTGTTCAGGCAGGTTGTTTTTCCGCAGCTGTTTTATGTGTGTTTTCCGCCATCGTGATTTGGGGGACGGTCGTTGACTTCAGTCCAAACGGCGGTGTCTCTGGATTGGTTATGTCCGCCGCGGGGTCGGGTGTATTTCGGCGACGGTGCGTTCTCTTCCGTAGCGCACGGACTTTTGACAGTGTTTCCAATCCTAATATGGCGGAGGGAGTGACCGCGGCAGGCGGACACGGAAAAGGCATTTTCCGCCTACTCCAGGACTGCGGTCGCACTTCCGTCCGCCATCCTAAAGAGCCCCTTAATCTTGAAATGTTATTCTTGACATGGCTTACTACACACTTTCGTTTCTGCCTTAGAATGACTTTAAAAGAATAACGAAACTATCAAATAGACTTATGAGATATGGTATTAGAATTTTTTGATTACTTGATTTTTGGGAGATTAGGATTTTTTTATCTTGTACTGATTTATTATCTATCAGATGGCTATCTGGTGTTGATAATCTGCCTTTTCGCGCTTTGTCTAGAGGATTTTTTTATTACTTTTCAGTAAAATCATAGCGATATCTAGAGTCGGAGTTCAGTACGCGCACTGAAATCTGTTCAATTACGAGCGCGAGCTGCATGCTAATTGGCTGTGAAATGTCTGTCAACACTCAAAACCAGGAAGTGTTGGCGGCCATCTTGTGCCTCGCTAGAATCGAGTCACAAGAAAACAGTAAAACAAAGTTGAGAAATAAGGGATGGGGTAGGCTACAGGCATTCTGACCCTCTAGGCTTGCTCACGGGGTCGTACATGGATGTTTAGGCTCTATTTTTTATTTTATTTTTTTTAAAGAAAAATTGCGGCGTACGCGTATGTAAATACCTACAATTACGAGCAGGAGCTGCATGCTGATTGGCTGTCAATACTCCAAACCAGGAAGTGTTGGCAGCCGTGTTGTACGCGTATGTAAATACCTACAATTACGAGCAGGAGCTGCATGCTGATTGGCTGTCAATACTCCAAACCAGGAAGTGTTGGCAGCCATGTTGTTTGTCGGGAGAGGAGAGTCACAAGAAAACAGTAAAAGAAAGTTGAGAAATAAGGAAAGGGGGCAGGGTAGAAACATTCTGAGCATATAGTCTTGGTCAGGGGGAGGTACATGGATCTTTAGGCTCAATTTTTTTTTTAAAAATAAAAAATGGCGGGGTACTCGTGCTGTACTTGTACGCGGTGGGAAAGGTGAAAATTAAAAGTCAGTTTTATTCATTAGGTCCCGGGGGGGCAAATTACGGGGGCAATTTTTCTGCATAATGGGGGATTGTAAGGTGCCCCGAGCACTGGGGAAGGGCACTCCTCTGGTTTTATTTTGAAGTATGTGGGAGGGGGGGTTACGTCCTGCTTCCCGCAGTCTCAGTGAGCGGCACCCCTGGGGTCTTTTTAAAAAAAAAGATATGTTTTGAGGTCTCTGTCTCTCTCTCTCTCTACCCGTACATGTCCCAGGGAACGCTACCTTTCTGGGGCAGTGATATGTAAAATGACCTTCCAGCTCCGGGTACCTGCATTGTCTGGAGTTTTTTATTAATGTTGGGAGGGTGGGCTTGATAATATGTCCTTGCAAATTCCCATAGGAGCTTATGTTCTGGTGTTAACATCAATCAATCAATCAATCGAAGCATTTACATAGCGCACTACTCACCCGGAGGGTCTCTAGGCGCTAGGGGAGGGGGGGGTCCGCTACTGCTCGAACAGCTAGGTCTCGAGCTGCTTCCTGAAGGCAAGGTGGTCCTGGGTCAGGTGGAGGTGGGTCGGGAGGGAGTTCCAGGTCATGGCGGCCAGGTAGGAGAAGGACCTTCCTCCTGTTGTGGCTCTTCGGATGCGGGGGATGGCGGCGAGGGCGTGGCCGGTCGATCGAAGCTGGCGTTTGGGAGCGTAGAAGTTGAGGCGGCTGTTGAGGTATCCTAGGCCTTGGTTGTGTAGGGCTTTGTGTGCGTGGGTGAGGAGGCGGAAGGTGATTCTCTTGTTGACCGGAAGCCAGTGCAGATCCCTCAGGTGTCCGGAGATGTGACTGCGGCGGGGGATGTCCAGGATGAGTCGTGCTGAGGTGTTCTGAATCCGCTGGAGTCTCTTCTGGAGTTTGGCGGTGGTTCTGGCGTAGAGGGAGTTGCCGTAGTCCAGACGGCTGGTGACGAGGGCCTGGGTGACCGTCTTCCTGGTCTCGGTGGGGATCCACCGGAAGATCTTACGTAGCATCCGCAGGATGTTGAAGCACGACGAGGAGACGGCGTTGACTTGTCTGGTCATGGAGAGGGAGGTGTCCAGGATGTAGCCCAGGTTGCGTGCGTGGTCTGTTGGTTTGGGTGCGCTGCCCAGGGCGGGGGGCCACCAGGAGTCGTCCCAGGCGGAGGGTGAAGATCCCAGGATGAGGACTTCCGTCTTGTCCGAGTTCAGTTTCAGGTGTCTGTTCATCATCCACTTGACTACGTCTGCCATCCCTTCGTGTAGGTTGGCTCTGGCGGTGGCGGGGGCGCTGGTGAGGGAGAGGATCAGCTGGGTGTCGTCGGCGTAGGAGATGATGTTGAGGTTGTGTTGGCGTGCGATGGCTGCGAGGGGGCTCATGTAGCGTTGAAAAGGGTTGGGCTGAGCGAGGAACCTTGAGGAACGCCGCAGATGACTTCGGTGGCTTCTGATCTGAACGGGGGGAGGCGGACTCTCTGTGTCCTTCCGGCGAGGAAGGAGATGATCCACTCCAGTGCCTTCTCCTGGATTCCGACGTTGCTGAGGCGCTGCACTAGGGTACGGTGGCAGACAGTGTCGAAAGCCGCGGAGAGGTCGAGGAGGATGAGGGCCGCTGTTTCCCTGTTGTCGAGCAGGGCTCGGATGTCATCGATGGCTGCGATCAGGGCGGTCTCAGTGCTGTGGTTGGCCCGGAAGCCAGACTGCGAGAGGTCGAGGGATCCGTTCGTCTCGAGGAAGGCGGCCAGCTGCTTGTTGACGGTCTTCTCGATGACTTTTGCAGGAAACGGGAGCAGCGAGATGGGGCGGTAGTTCTTGAGGTCGGTGGGGTCGGCTGATGGCTTCTTTAGTAGAGCGCTGAGTTCGGCGTGCTTCCAGCTCTCCGGGAAGGTAGCGGTGTCGAAGGAGGTGTTGATGATGTCCCACAGGTAGGGTGCGGAGATCCGGAGTGGATGGAGTTCATCGTGCGGATGGTGTCTTCGGTGCTGATCGGGGTCCAGGCACGGATGGTGGTGGTCCAGTCGTGGCGTGCGTCGGTTGAGTGCTGAAGCTGTTGTGTATGTCCTCGATCTTGTTGTCAAAGTAGGAGGCGAGGGAGTTGCAGAGGTCTTGCGAAGGGGTGATTTTGTTTTTCCGGCGTTGGGGTTGGAGAGCTCTTTAACGATGTTGAAGAGTTCCTTGCTGTTGTGTGCGTTGCTGTCCAGTCGTTCCTTGAATGCAGTTTTCTTGGTGGCGTGGATCAGTTGGTGGTGTTTTCGGGTGGCGAGCTTGAGGGCAGTCATGTTGTTCGGTGTTGGGTCTCTGCGCCAGGTTCTCTCGAGGGCTCGGCAGTTCTTCTTGGAGCTCTTGAGTTCGTCGTTGAACCATGGGGCCTTCTTGCTGCCGGGTCTGCTAGGCGGGGTCTTCAGCGGGGCAAGTTCGTCTGCGCAGTTGCTGATCCACTTCACGAGGTTGGTGGCGGCCTGGCTTGGGTTCGTTGCGCTGGTGGGAGGGTTCATGCTCAGGGAAGTCGCGAGCTGGTCGGCTGTGATCTTGTTCCAGCTTCTGCGTGCAACCTGTTGCTGGTGGTGGTGGATCGTGGTCCTTCTGAAGCTGAAGTGGACGCAGCTGTGGTCCTTCCAGTGGAGTCCGGTGGCGTGGCTGAAGGTGATGTCCTTGCTGGATGAGAAGACGGGGTCGAGTGTGTCTCCGGCGTAGTGGGTGGGGGTGGTCACCAGCTGCTTGAGACCGAGGTTGGCGAGGTTGTCCAGCAGGGTGGTGGTGTGTTGCAGTCGTTGTTCTCCAGGTGGAAGTTGAGGTCCCCGAGGAGGATGTAGTCAGCGGAGAGGAGGGCGTGCGGGCTGATGAAGTCGGCGATGTCTTCGCTGAATTGTGTGCGTGGTCCCGGGGGTCTATAGATGAGGGTGCCTCTGAGGGTGGTCTTGGGGTTGATGTGGATCTGGAAGTGCAGGTGTACGGCGGGTGCGAGGGTGTCGTCGGTGTTGGTCGTGATGCGGATGGTGTTCCTGTGGATGATGGCGATGCCTCCTCCTGTCTGGTTGACGCGGTCCCTCCGGATGATCTTGTAGCCGTCCGGGATGGCAATGGCGATGTCGGGCACTGAGGAGGCATTCATCCAGGTTTCCGTGAGGAAGGCGACGTCTGGAGATGTGGTGTCGATCAGGTTCCAGAGTTGGACGGCGTGTCTGTGGACGGAGCGGGTGTTGAGCAGGATGCACTTGAGGTGGTTGCTGCTGGTGCGCGGCTTGTTCGAAGCTGGTGTAGTGCAGGTCCGGATGCAGGTGAACTTGCAGGAGTGGCAGCCGAAGGGTCCGTGGGTGCGTCTCGGGGTGGCTCGATAGCAGCCCGGGCTTCGACCGGCGTTGAGTGCGTAGAGTTCGGCGTCGTCGTAGGTCCGGCGGGTGGGCTGGTGTCTGCGGGGGCCAGGGGTCCTGGCGCTGGGCGCGGTCCAGGCGCGGACGGGCGCAGACGGGCTTACCTTTGGCGCACCTTCGGTGCTCAGTCGGCGCTCCCGCTGTGCGCGGTCGCTCTGGGGGCGTCATAAGTGAGGAGCCGGGAGGGCGGGTCAGCTGGGTGGCGGGAGCGGGGCGGCCAATGGCCAGGAGGGGGGCGGAGTTGGCGGAGGTCTGCGGCAGGAAGGAGGTCCGAGGGCAGCTCAGCGGCGGCTGGGTCGTCCGGCGGACGGTATGCGACACAAGTAAAGGGGAGGGCAGCAGAGGGGGGAAAGGGGTGCACAGAGGGCAAACAGGAAAGAAAGAGGTAAAAACAAGAGAATTAGCAGAGGGGAGAAGGAAAGGAAAACGACGAAGGCAAGAACAAGGCAGCAGGAGGGGGGAGAGATACAGAAGGCAGCAACGAGGCAGCAGAGCAGGGCTCAGGTAGGCAGCGGGCTCAGGCAGGCAGTGGGCAGGAGCAGCAGAGTGGGGGCGACCTCGCCAGGTGAAGGCTCAGTGGTCGCTCCCTGTTCCTGCACTCGGACCCCTTAAGTGAGGAGCCGGGAGGGCGGGTCAGCTGGGTGGCGGGAGCGGGGCGGCCAATGGGCAGGAGGGGGGCGGAGTCGGCGGAGGTCTGCGACGGGAAGGAGGTCCGAGGGTGGCTCAGCGGCGGCTGAGTCGTCGGCGGACGGTATGCGACACAAGGAAGGGGGAGGGCAGCAGAGGGGGGAAAGGGGTGCACAGAGGGCAAACAGGAAAGAAAGAGGTAAAAACGAGAGAATTAGCAGAGGGGAGAAGGAAAGGAAAACGACGAAGGCAAGAACGAGGCAGCAGGAGGGGGGAGAGATACAGAAGGCAGCAACGAGGCAGCAGAGCAGGGCTCAGGTAGGCAGTGGGCTCAGGCAGGCAGTGGGCAGGAGCAGCGGAGTGGGGGTGACCTCTCTGGTGAAGGCTCAGCGGAGCTTCAATGGGAAATACCAAGGCCGTATTATGATGTAATTATCGCCGTTTTATCGGCAGTTTCTTGGCAACAAAACGGCGATAATTTTAACACCGGTGGTTGATGATATGCAGCTAAGTTTACTTGTCAAAAAAAGAGGAATGGGCCATATTATCAAGAAAAGGCGATACATTATCGCTGTTTTTAACGGCAGGAAACTGTTGATAAAGCGGCAATAATGGGCTTGACAATATATCCTTGTGAATTGCCATAGAAGCTCATGTTGACACTAGAACCTGGGCTGCTATGGGAATTTACAAGGGCCTATTATCAAGCCCATTATCGGCGCTTTACCAGCAGTTTTCTGCTGATAAAAGCGGCGATAATGTATCGCCCTTTAGTGATGATATGGCACTGACGGGCGTATTATCAAGGATCGGTGTTAAAATTATTGTTGTTTTATGGTCATGAAAGTGGCGATGAAACGCCGAAAATGGTCTTGATAATACGCCTTTGTTAATTCTCATAGAAGCCCATGTTCTGGTGTTAACATGGGCTTCTATGGGAATTAACAAGTGTCTATTATGAAACCCAGTATCGCCGGTTTATCGGCAGTTACTGGCGATAAAAGCAGTGGTAATGTGTTGCGTTTTGTTGATAATATGCCCCTTCATTTCTATGATAGTATGTAAAACTTTCCTTTTTATGTATAGCAGTTGTACTCTCTACGCATGCGCAGCCTCGTTTCGAAGCCCATGTTTTTTTCTTTTTCTTCAAGTTCAACAAACAAAGCCTTCTTTATTTCCGGTATTACATTTGGCGCTTTGTTTTCCCGGGTCGTGTGTGTCATCCCAAGCTGTACTTTTGTAATATATTAATAATCGTATTTCATCTACATTTATTTGGAATGTAGTGCTGAGGCGCCAAACGTTGAGTCCACCGCCATTTTAGTAGTTTTTCACCATTGTTTTTATTACATCTGTTACTTTCATTTTATCGTCCTGCTATTTTCTATGTGATCGACGAGATTTCGAGGCAAGAACATCACGGTGTTTGTCCTTAAACTCTGATGTTATCAGACTTGGTCACACGTATGCCTAAAAACTAATTTGAAGGATGTAAATCACAGGCATTGCAACGCGTGTTCTTCAACAGAAAAAGATTATCAAGATTATCGCCTCTTTTATCAGCAGGAATACTGCCAATAAAGCAGCGCTAAAGGGCTTGATAATAGGCCCTTGTGAATTCCCATGACAGCCCAAGTTAACACCAGAATCTGGGCTGCTATGGGAATTTCCAAGGCTCTATTATCAAGGTCATTATTGCCGTTTTATCAGAAATGTGCTACCGATAAAAGCGGTGATAATGTATTGCCTTTTGTTGATAATATGCAAATTTGTTCTGTGTCCTGCATCGCATTTTGCGATATAGGGCGCAGGATACGAAATTCATTTTATTAATGTAATTGTTTACTTACCTGCATTCATCCAGACTCTGCTGTTTATAACCCCCACCCTGCCCCTTCCCGCCCCATTTGCCTACCTCACCACAACTCCCTCCACGGGCCGCGGCTGAGTCAGTTACTTGTACTTATGTTAAGCATAATAAATAATAAAAAAAAGTATATATTGCAAAATTGTAAAATTGTCACCTGTGGAAGATACAAAAAAACACAGTTACTAGATATATTTTACAACACAAAATTATTTGTAAAACATTTCATTTGCCTTTTTTGCTGTTCTCAGAATATATTGAATTTCACTACAAACAGTGAGTTCAATAGTACTCATCACATAACAGCGGGCAAAAAAAAGACAATCCATAAGTATATCTTAAAAAAAACAGTCAACATTGTCAATAACAATATAAAAAATAGAAATAAAACATATCTTAAATGTTTTTTTCTAAAAGCAATTTCTTACGTAAATATAAGATATTTCAAGGAATCATAAAATAACAATATATTCTGATTAATTTTCTTACACTGTAAATAATGTTACTTACAAGTAGATGCTGAGAAAATACACAGCAAAAAGTCCTTAATGGTTTCGCACACTTTTCCATACGGCCAAATAGTGTGCATCAAGTCCTTTGTTTAGAAGCTGTTTAATAGTAATCCTGAACGTTCGCCTCCCAGCCTTCTGTTTCAAAACCACAGATATCATTTACGGGTCTCCCAAGACTCATCCATCAATCCGACGCTGTTCATCATCTACATGGCTACCCTACACAAGTATGCCACCATCACAACTTCAACAACATCTATTACACAAAGAACACCCAGCTCATCCTCTTCGTCATCAAGAAGCCACATACCACCAAATGGAACCTCCACGACACAATGAAGGACGTCACATAAAGAGCAGCACTGTAAACACAAACTTGCAGAAGATGAAGGTACTCATCCTCAGACCCACTCCATCAGCCTCAGACAACTCCTGCTATCTGACTACAGTGTGAAGAGTAGCAACACCTACTAACCATATGCACAACATAGGATTCAACCTCAACTGCTCCCTCACCATGTGTAAGCAAGTGTACACCGTGTCCTCATACTGCTATAACACCCTCCACATGCTCCGCAACATTTACAAGTGGATCCTAAACAAAAGAAGAATAGTGACAAAGGCCCTCATCAGCAGTAGACTACACTGTGGTAAAAGACTCTACACATGAGTTGTAGCCAAACACCTACAACAACTACAACAAATTCAAAAGACCACTACCTGACTGATCATCAATGTCCCCGGCTGCACCCACATCACCCACCACCTGATACACCTACACTGCCTCAATATCAACAAAAGGATCACCTTTAAGCTCCGCACTCTCACTTACAAAATACTCTACAACACCAGAGTAATCTACCTTAACAGCACTAATCCTAAAGGGAAAATTTTGATCTTAAAATTTTGTCTTTAAAAATATTAGGTAAGAATTTGGTAACTCTTTGGGCAAACGTTGCTTAAAAACTAATTGAGTATCATTACACTTTATCCAACCTTTCAGACATTTTAAATAAACTATGTAATGTTCAGATGTGGTAGAATGTCCATCATGAAAAATAATAGCAACAGCTATAAAAGTTCTTCCTGATATTGAACATTGACCAGCTACAAACATTTTAATTAAAGTTTTCAATGTTGTTCCATCAGTTCTACAATGTTGCAGCATTAAAATAACATACTGTCAATATCTTTGTAAAAATAATGTTGATGACATTACTGATTTACATTGGCTACACTCAATGTTTTGACTTGCTCCTCTAATTAGATTGTTAAAAGACACTGATTAACAGTCAGGTAAAGTCAAATATATTAATCTCTCAGTGTCAATGTCAGTGCTACATATAAACAAACAATTTCGACAGTCATGATGCCATTTATAAGAGAGGCCAAAAAGGTTATCAACATCTATACCTTCATCTACCATTACACCAAGCATAAACATTAAAAATTCCTGACAATCTTGCTGAATATTCTGTGTAAATTGAGTAGAACCAGAACATATGTCCAAAACATTTCAAATATCAGAAACACTTTGTATTTTACTTTTATCAGTAGTACATTTCTCATAAACAGAATTCAACAATGAACAGAATCTTTTGTCTTGATTTTCTACAATTTGCTGTTGGAAACTTTGAAGAAAAAAAACAACATTTACAACTACATTAGCATAGCAGTTGACACCAGAACTATTTTCAAATCGATAACCAACATTCTCTTCAACTCTGTCCTTTGTCTTTTTGCTTGGAGGCGCAACTGCATCTTGTTTTTTTTCTTTCTCTACAGTTTCAGAACCGATATTCTCAAATCTTCTTTTTCTACCTACCACACGCTTTTCAATCACTGGATATTGACCTAAATTGGGTACATATTCTCTTCTTAACCTATTATACTCTTTCACACAGTTTGTATCTGCAGAAATATTTGTCTCATCAAAATCAATCAAGTACAATCCAGATAAGGTTCTGACTCGAGACAAAGCAACATATGCCATACCTTCTTTAAACACGGTACTTCCAATATTCAATAAAGCACAATCTACACTTAAACCTTGAGATTTATGAATGGTCACCGCATATGCCAAACAAACAGGAAACTGTTTTCTGCAGACATACAAATCTTTTACAAGCAAAAAACGAGCTGCAGAACGACTAACTTGTTGTACTTGAGCTATTTCATCAAATTTGATTTTCAAAAATCCAATGCCAGCTCTGTTTACATAATTAACAAAATCAACAATTTTACCCATTGCTCCATTTACTAAACCTTTTTGCACATCCAAATTACGTCGCAAAATTACTCTACAATTTACACATGCATACAAATTCTTTTCTAAACCAGCAGTTTTACTTATCGATTTCTCTAAAGAATCCAATTTCCTCTTCAAGTTTTCACTCAAAATAATACTGATTCTCTCATGTTCTATTTTATCAATTGCTTCCAATTTTATAATTTCTTCATTTTCCAACTTTAACATTTCTTCATTGAATATAGAACATTCACGCAGTGTTGGCATTAAGCAGATTACAGATTTGTTTTCTGCAATTCTCATGTATATTTTCTGTGGGACAATATTTGCATTTGGAAACAAATTGGAAAGTAATCGTATCTGTAAAGCTTGTTTTCCATGTTCGATCAATTTTCCAATTCTTATATCTTGAAGAATAGTTCCATAATCAACATCGTTTGCTTGTCGCATATTTGTAGTAAATTCCTTATACTGAAAATTTGACCAAATGTTTACATTGCCAATACTCCCCAAAGACTTTCTAGTATCTTCATGCATGAGTGTTTTAAACACTGGCTGTCCTTTTACAGGAGTAAGTTGTAGAAGATCTCCAAAAACTATGACGTGTTTTCCTCCGAATAATACGTCATACTCTGTTTTAAGAGTTTGCTGCATTCTTAAATGCACAAAGGCAAGCATTACGTTTGAGATCATGCTTACCTCATCAATAATGAGAAGCTTCATTTTCTTCAACACTCTTGAAACTTCATAAGAAGCTTCTCCAGATAGCTTGTGGTATTGTAATTTGTTGTCATGCTCTACTGGTAGCATTAATAAACGATGTAAAGTAATTCCTTTAATATTGTGTGCCGCCAACCCAGTCGGAGCAGTGACAACACAAGACAAATGCGACTCAGTTCTTTTCTGTAGAAAAGTTGTGATTACTTTATTTAAAAAAACTTTTTCCTGTTCCAGCTTGTCCACTCACATACATATGGATAGATTTGAATGATGAGCAAGAGCACTCTTTTTTCTCATGAAGAAATCCATGGTCAATCTGTTGTCTCACTTGCTCATATATTTCTTTCTGCTCAAGATTTAGTTGTTCCTCTAAGTTTCCTAAGTTTGTTAAATGTTCTTGACCTTGATACATTACTGTTTCCACCTCTTCCATAGCAGTTGCTGCTTCATTTAGAACAATTGGTTTTCCTAGTGGGTCCTGACTCAACGGAGGAGAAGTTTGACTGTCTTGAGAACTATCTCTAGCAAGCTCAGCTGCAATTGTAGCTTCTTGCTCAATTTCGTCATTGAACATTTTGACATAATTAGCAAAAACAGGACATTCTATAGTATCTTTAGTTGCATTGAAGGAATCTTCATAGCTCTCAAAATCTCCAAGTAATTTCAACTCTGAAAGCCATGGCTTGAAAAGTTGCAAAAGAGCTAAATAGTAAAATTCCCTTTTGTCAGGTGTTTCGCAACTCAGTTTACGGTGATTAATCAAATTTCCTTTTCTTTGTTTCACCAGACATCCTTCAGAACCAATAACAGCATATATACCATTATTATTGTTTTTGGTAATATTCCATTTAAAATATATAGTTTTGCAGCACTCCATAGAGACAAATGTTCTCAAGGTGATGACTTCTATTTGGATAATATGTATCCAACACATTTGTTTTCGAATATCAGTACTTTCTAGTTCTTTTTCAGCTAAATCTTCAATTTCTTGTACATATTTGAGAACTCGTTTCATGTTGCAGCAAGAGCTAGACTCACTAAATGATTCTTCTGGATTTAGAGTACAGACTTGCACATGATAAGTGATCCGAGCATTCATACGCTCCAATTTCTCGATGAGATAACATCTTCAAACTGTAACTGTATAATTTCTTACTTAGACTCTTCTCATGGGAAATCTCTTCCCACATTTCCTTCAATTCCGTCTTTTATGATTTTGTTATGTACGATGTCACATATCGAGCAACAGCAATGGAATTGTCTGCAACATATTGAATATCCATATTAGCATTCCACATAGACAAAATGACTGAGTTATAGTCAATTATGTATTTTGACTCTTCATTTCTTCTTAAGTTGTAGGTATTTTTTGAAGACTTTCTTGTGATATTATGTCGCAAAGATGACATAAAACTGTTCACTCTTCCTTTTTATATTACAGGTCGAGGAAATGCAAAACGGCATTTGCTGAAGAATTTGTCCTTAGATTTGTACTTTCGACGACAGTATTTGCTACAATGATGGCTTTGGAATCGTAAGACTTGTTGTCTTAAGTCCTTATCTTGTGTACTTTTGGGTACTTCACATGTAGCATATTCTTCAATAAACGACAACACAGTATCATCTGAGTCTGGTCCAAATTTTGGAGCATCTTTGATCCATAATAGCATATGGATGTGAGGAGCACCTCTCGCTTGATACTCCTTTCTCCAAAAGAAATCCAGAACCTCTCCAAGAGGAGGATTTTTTTATTGGTGATAAAAGACATCATAATTTTGAATTTACGATTGAAATACCTGCATACATTAACAGAATCCAAAGAGCACAATTCTCCATGTGTCTTGTATTCGATATTTGGTATATTTGGATTTGCCTCTCGAAGAAATTTAAGTAAATCATCCCAAGCATATTCAGCACAGGTTAGAGTAAGGAACCATGTAGGAGTTCCTTAGTTCCTTAGCATACATTTGATTTCTCTGTGACAACGGTACCAGTACTCATTAGTACCACGCTGACATGCCATCAGATTAATCAGCTGAGTTTCCAACACATTATCTTTCTGCTGTACTTTATCCATAAATTCCTTTGCTGAAACATTTTGCAGATGTACACCTGTTTTCAATATGTGTTTTACTGCATAAGAAAGTCCAGACAAATCACTCTCAAACAAAAGATGAAACAAATATGGAACACATTGTCGAAATCTTGCATCTTCTGCATATAATCTTGATGTCCGGTATTCAGATGCAGGAATCCGCACAGGTCGATCATCATATCGTCCTCCTTTTCCTGTAGGAAACAACTGAGGGAAACATCGAGCTTCCAAGCTTTTATCCCATACACTAATGAGACTTCCTTTTGCTTCTTTCATTTGAAATAACTCTGTAGCATTCCCTATCATTTCTTTGGAATATAATGGATGAACACTGTAATGTTCGTAGATTTCTTCAGTTCTGGAAACATCCACTTTTTCAATTTGTCCAAATGGCAAGTCAGTATCTTCTTGTACAGATATTTCTTCTTCTTCCACATACACATTTTTGTGATATTGATAATTTTTTACCAGATACAACGTTGCCTTTTTCACTTTCCTAACATCCACTAATTCTTGCCAGATTTTCTTACTCTTAGTAGGAACGCCATTAACAAGTATAACTAAAGGTTCATCCTCTACATTTTCTACACCAATAGTTTCAATATTTTTCTTTAAATTTAGAGGCAAATGTACAACTCTTCCCTTTAATCCTCTCTGTAAATCAGAAGGAAGCAATTTTCCTGTCTTAGGCTGCATACGAACAATAGCCTGAAATGGATGCACACATTGAATAAGAATAGACTCATAGGTATTTAAATCCATCAGTTCAGAAGGAATATTTACCAACTCAAGATTATTATGCGCAGCTCTAGCAGGTATTTTGTTCTCTTCTAATTTGTTATAACAATATTTACAAATACGCTGATCAGAACCCAAATCAAAACAATTCTCTACCAACAAATAAGTTGTAAAATCCTTCCACTCATTATTATTTTCCTTTTCACTTTTTAAATACAGATCATCAGTCCTGGTCTGATTTTTATAATGAATTCGTCGACAACAGATAGAAGAATAAATTGGCCTATCATCTGAAATCACCTTAAACTGTATAATTTCTTGTTGAAAATGTTGTACACTGCACTGTCCTACATTCTCTTCCACGTTTTCTTCTATTAATCTCTCACTTTCTGCACTGTCTTCCTGAGGACCAAAGTAACTAATCTCAATTTCATCACAAACATTTTTTACGTCTGATACAGAACCACGCAAAATGCACTGTTCAACTTTTTTACCATTAGTGCTGGACGTTTCGCGTAATATAATGTTCTGACTAATTTCCTCATCTGAGTATGATGAACTGCTAACATCCTGAAATGGTGGAAAAAACTTCGACATACTTTTTTATAAACACAAGGTAGAGAATGACCTTGTAAACCAGTATTTTCTCTTACTCTGCAGGGGTCTAGTCCTTGTAACATTTGTAACATCTTAATCTTTTGTTTAACACTTTTCTTGGTGTAATTACGTAAGAAATTGCGTAAAAAAATCAATAGATTCATGCCGGACACTGCAAATACTACTACAATTCCAAGTGTACACTGGAGCTTTAGGACGTCTCCCTAAAACTTCAGCAGCTAACACCTCTTCTGCATTTCTGGGAACAATTTTCTCTTTCCCAATAGGACAACCATTTCTAACCTCATAAGCACGACCAGTAGTGTCAACTGCATGCACCAAATCATTACTCTGAAGATAACTTTCTTCATTAAAACAAGGCTCAGAAGTTGAAGTATGTTTCCATTCACCCAAATAAAACTCACAAAAATTACTTCTGTTAATTAGTCTTCTCCACCTACTTTTGCTCTTCATTAAATGGATTGGTTTATCTAGTGATCTAATTCTATTGATTACTAATAGAAACAGTTTTCTTTTTAATCCCAAAGCTTTCTCAACTACATTTTCTATAGCTTTCTTTTTCTTATAAAATACTGTTTTTTTCTTATATACCTTAATTTCTTTCATTAAATTTTATACCAATCTATTATAAAACATTTTTTTCCTAATTTCTATGAATTGATTTTTTCTCCATGTACTATACACAGTTTTGTCTGCACTTGATTTTCCATTATTCTTTTGTTTATTAGTAGTTTTTTTTTCGTTGCTGATACACTAAGGACATTTTTTTGTTTCCGAACACTATTCATAGTCTTTAGTATTTTCCTCAAAAAAGTGTTCCTGCTCTTACCAGGAGTTTCTTTCTGTTTGTTAAGACATCTCTCTTCACGTAAATCTTCTTGGTGAGTTCTCTTCAAATACATACTTTTCTTTCGTTGCTTCGCCTGTTGGTGCTTCGTTGGCATGATGCAGTACTTTTAGTATCGATAAACACACCCTATAATAAAAAAATATATGTAACATTTAAAAAAAAGAAATCAAATATTCTATTATATTACTTACAAGAAGAGAGGGAGGAGTATGAGGACAAAGTATAAAAATAAGAGGACTTACAACAAAAGAACAAGGAGTATGAAGCAAGGAAAATTTAATAAAAAATTAAAGTTTAAATAGACAGTACAATATCATGGAATATAGAAACAGCCACGGCCCGTGGAAGGAGTTGGAAGGGGGCAGGTAGGCGAGGCGGAGGAGGGGCAGGGTGAGGAGTGATAAACAACAGAATCAGGGGGCATATTACCAACAAGTAGCGATATTTATCACTAAATAGGGTTACCGACTATTTTCTTTATCGCTCCCTATCGCTGGATATGTTAGCGGAGAAAACATGCTATTAGCAACGTTTTTCTCCATTGAAGTATAATGTCCAGCGATAGCGGCGAAATGCGTGAATATCATTGAGAATACCGTGATACTCACGTATTAGAGACAAAATGGTCTTAGCCATGTTATCCACTTGCCATTGGATAACATGGCTAGGAACTGGTCTGGGTAGGTGTTAATATTTGGAGATAATTGCGGTTAACGCGAATATTTCCAACGGTACGCCTGCCTTGCTAATAGGCGATAGCGACGTTAGGGACTGCTTTCAGTCGGTAACTGGTTGGGTACGTCTACTTTGCAAGTCATTAGCAATAAACATCGTTGACATGCAAAGCGGCCCCCAAACTGCTCGCTATCGTCTAAAAGCTGTTGCTAACATCAGTTGGCGACAGGTTGCTAATATGACGATAGAATTGTCGCCGCTTAGCAGCCGAAAACGGATGGTAAATCGATGATAATTGCCTATCGCCCCCCTTGGTAATATGGTAAGTAAACAATTAAATTAATAAACTGAATTTCGGGACATATTATCAACAAAAGGCGATAGATTATTGTCGTTTTCATCGGCAGTAAAATGCAGATAAAGCGACGATAATGAGCTTGATAATATGCACTTGAGAATTCTCAAACCAGCCCAGGTTAACACTAGAACTTGGGCTTCTATAGCAATTTACAAGAAGCTATTATCAAGCCCATTTTTGCCATTTTATCAGCAGTTTACTGTCCATAAAACGTAGATAATTTTAACATTGGTTCTTAATAATATGCCCGTCAGTGCCATATTATCAGTAAAGGGTGATACATTATTGCTACTTTTATCGGCAGGAAACTGGCACTAAAGCGGCGATAATGGTGTCGATAGATATCCTTGTGAATTCCCATAGAAGCCCAGGTTAACACCATAACCTGGGTTTCTATGGGAATTCACAAGGATATATTATCGAGAGCATTATCCCTGCTTTACCAGCAGTTTCCTGTCGATAAAAGCAGCGATAATGTATCGTCCTTTATTGATAATATGGCCCATAATCCCTTAATGTACAGATCCACAAAATGATATTAAAGAAAAAAACATAACAGCATGCATTATAGCAAAACACGTTTACTACTATAAAACGTTTAACAACGGACGAATATAGGAGTAAATTATCAATGCAGGCGATAACAATATGAACACTTTATAGGCAGTTTCCTGCCGATGAAGTGACGATAATTGTATCGCTGAGTCTTGATAATATACCTTATAATTCGTTAATGTACAAAGATACACCACACAGACGCACTCCCATACAAGTTTTCAACTCACCTTTCAAATTGAATTCTAGATTAACAGGAATACCACTCACACAGTGGATATTCTTCTACAAAATCTCTGGAGTTCAGTGTTTGCAGCACAACCGTCAAATGGAACATTTTCCCTCTTACTTTACGTATACATACATATAAATAACCAATTAAAATCATGTTCACATTAATTCAAAAGAAAACACACATTTCGATTGGTTTAAAATTCCAAAGCTTTGGAACTAATATAACGTTCAACCCTTCCCCCGTTCCACAATCTGCCAGTTACCATAGAAACACTTCATCATACATTGTTGCAAATTAAAATAGCAAGTGTGGTTGACTGGAGAATATACCAGCTTATCTTATGTAACGTTCTTTTCTATCACTTTTTCTTAACTAATAAAAATATGGCTTTTAAATAAGAGGAACATGGAACCTAGTTTTCTGTAAAATTTTGTCAAACAACCAATCATGTCTTTTCTTTTTTTGAAAACTGCATGTTGTCCACCATTTTAGAAAAATCTTACTTTTGAAACTGACATTTCATTTACAGACGCCATCAGAGTGCATCCAGACCTCTCTTCAAAATGCTTACAGTGTGGATTGTGGGACACAGCTATATTTTCTGGAGTTAAAGGTACGCAGAATGGAAAAGAATTCACAAGGACTTAGGTTTACCAAATGTAGATATTAAATGGATTGGACAGAGAGGATTAAAGTTGCACCAATTTATGCCATTGGAGAAATCCTTTATGCATCTCCAACACCCTGACCTCATGATTGTGCACTGTGGTGGCAATGACCTAGGCACTTTGACTGGGGTAGCTCTGGAAATGCTCATGAAGGACACCTTTGCCCAATTGATGACACTGTTCCCGAAAACTGTCTTTGTGTATTCTTATATATGCCAAAGGCAGAGATGGAAGCAGTCCAACCACTATTGTCCACAGTTTGAAAAATCTAGGAAACATGTGAATAAATCTGTTTCCGCCTTTCTCCGAGACTACCGAATCGGGTGAGTTTACAACAATAATCTGCGTTTCAATATGCATGACATCTATAGGAGAGATGGTGTACATTTTACAGATGAGGGGAACAGAGTGTTCCTCATAAACTTAAGATTCTGCATTGGTACTTACTTGTAGGTACTAAAATCTCACAATAAACACAAAGGCTCTTTTGAGAGCCACATAACACATAAATAAATACACTTCATAAATATCTAAAATTATGTTTAGTTTTCTTGGTTATGTACGCGTACGTGACGACTTTCAACATTATAGCTATACGTCGTCCATATGCGGTTGGTACACGTACAATAATAGATAACAAGCAGCTGCATAAAGAAAAGTTAGTAGAAGAACACAAGGAAATGTATAATATAACAATTAGACAATAAAGTGAGAGGCCTAGGTTAATGAATGTTATGTAATTATAGGTTAAAAGCAGTGAGAAAAAGAAAGAACTGTAAGCTAAAAGGTTGCAGATAAATACTAGATGAGAGGCTAGTTCAAAATTGGAAGGGGTAGGCAATTAGTAGGGTTAGACTAAGTTATAGATGAGGAATAGAGATAGAGTAAACACATGAAGTATTCAAAAAGTAGTGTGATAATGATGTCTAAATATACACAGATACAGAGTGTTGTTCAGGACAATGAATACTATCTTTTCCATTATAGTAAAACACATTTACTATTTTGGAAAGGGTAAGGTGAATAGACATATTCTAGATTTTTTAGTAGTGTATTTTACTATGCCAGCCTGAGTCTTTTCCTATAGTCATAAGGAGTGATTGCTTTCAAAATTGAAGAAAAGCTAAGAACAGGATATTCTTATAAGTAATTATAGTTGTATAATTTTGGAAAGGAGTACAACTGTACTAATGGAATGTTATTAGATAATTGTATTTATATAGTATTTTTTGTAGGCCAAAATAGGCGAAAACTGTATTTTTGTATTATATATTATGAAAAGTGATAACATTAACTGTTTATATTTTTATACAAGGAGAAAGAACATAAAGGAAAAATTATGGAAAGAGAACAGCCTCATACTCAGGAGATTTTGGATAATATTTTGAGTATAATTGAAGAACTAATCGTATCTGTCACAGGTAATAAGAGTGAAGAAGGGGAAATTAGTGCTGCAGACATCAATTGTGATTTTGAAGACGAAAGCTGTAATGCAGATTTCATTGATGTTTTAAATTATGTTAAAATTTTAGAACACATTAAATCAGAACCTGCTGACGAGGAAATTGATCTGTATCACACATCTGATGAAGTTGTATTGGAATGTCTGTTAAATTATGAGATGTTAGAAGAATACATTTATTGTTGAAAAATAATAAAGGTTTGAGCAGTATCTACTAATGTATTTATTGTACTAAAATTGAAGCAGTTATGGATTCAGTTATATATTCTTTAAATGTTTGTACTGATTTAAAATATGCAAAGTGGGTTTGAGGGTATCGATTTCTTTAAAATCCATATGGAGTATACATGCTGTCTTGTATGCAGGTGCAAACTTGTGTTTTATGCCTTCAATTCCCCAGTCTGTATCCTTAGACTTCCACCAAACACCCTGCCACTGGTAGTTTAGTATTGTAGTGAGACACTCAGCAGTATGTTCTTTTTAATTGTACGGTGGTAAAACTGAAGCTGTAATAAATTTAGTGATGAAATTTTCTTTTCCGAAGTGTAATGATCCAGTCAGTATCTAAATAGTCATGGATTAAAAGAGGACTTAGTGCATAGGCTGTTTCAAACCTCTATGGACTGTGGATGCACTGTTCTATGCACCAGCAAACTTATGTTTTATACGTTTAATTCCTCAATGTGTATCCTAATTCTTCCAGCAAACATTCTCACACTAGTGTTTCAATATTGTACTGAGCCATTCAGCAGTATGTGTTTATCTGTGTACTGTGGTACAACTGAGGCTGTTATAAATTCAATCACGTTCTTACCTTGCAGTCTTGTAATCATCCACTCACTATCAAAGTACTCATGCATTAAAATAGGCCTTACGGCATAGACTGTTTCAAAATCCTTATAGACGATGAATGCAGTCTTCTATGTACTTGCAAATTTGTGTTTTTTTTAACGTTCAATTTACTAGTTTGTATTGTTACACTTCCAGCAAACACTCTGTCACTGTTGTTTTAGTTTTGTAGTGACTCATTCATTGGTATGTAGTAATCCTATCACTACATTAAAACACTAATGGGCACATATACAATAACTGGCATATCCCCAGGAATATGTCAGTTATTGTGCTCCGTGACACTATCCCCATGGATGCGCCGTATTTACAATGCGGTGTACCATGGGATAAAAATGGCACATATATGTAATGTATCTGTGCTGTAAAGGTGGTGAGTTATTTGAGTTATGTTGGAAGTGCAACGTATCTCCAGCAATGGTCTGGGGGCCCTATGCTCAGACTGCTGTGTCAATTCTTACACCTGCTTCAAGGTAGTGCAGGGTTTTGACACAGCATGAGCCCAAAAGTGACAAAGTGAAATCTTGTAGATTGTAGTCAGCCACTTCTAGGAGGTGTTTCTGCGCAGGAACGCCCCCCCATGTAGGAATGTGTCCTTCTGGTACAGGGATTTACAATGTGAAGTACATCCCAGATACGTCACATTCTAAATAGCACGTATCATGGTGCATCTTTTGCACCACTGCTTCATCAGAAAAGTGATGAAACGATGGTGTAAAAGAGGCACAAGGGTGTTGTAAATCTGCCTCTAACAAACACTTACAAATTCACTGAGGCAGTTTCACTAGCACTGCATTCTTTTTGAATTTACTTTTGTTATTATTTTAGATTAAAAATATGAAAAGTAATTTTTAAAATAAAATAAATATAAGTATTTATAATAAAAATGTAGGAAATTACTATAAAAATAAAGAAATATAATAATTAGTATATTTCAAAATTATCATTTACAAAACCTTTGAAATTCACTGAAAAAACCATAGGTTTCACACACGTTATAGTTAGGAAGTAGCATTTAAAAAACCTTAGAAATTCACTGAAAAAACCATAGGTTTCACCCATGTTATAGTTAGCTGGACATTTCTCTCATACAAAACCCTTGAAATTCCACTGTTGTAGTTAGTTCAGCTAACTATAACTCGCGCACCCACAATCACCTGCTGATGATGTCACATATTACATCACTCATCACATGGTCAGTGACATCACTGATGACATCACTGATGACATCTCAAATGACATCACTGATGACATCACTGATGATATCTCAAATGACATCACTGATGACATCACTGATGATATCTCAAATGACATCATTGATGACATCACTGATGACATCATCCATGTGAAAGAGTGGCAGACCTCCTCTTACCCTAATATAATCTATAATACACACATTCAAAAATAGATACTAATATTTTCAAAAAAATGGAGATACCAATACCAGTTACAACAACCTATTCAGTTATTCCAACATCTACATACACATCCACTCATCCACCAACAGTTCTATATAGTCACTTAAACATGTACTCACTCATCATATGTATTCATACATCTATACATCCTGTTACACACCGATACTCATTCATACAGTTACTCACACACATACTCACACATGCAAATAAGCTATCAAACATCCATTTGTTTGCATATACAGTTATACACACACCACTACACTTAGTTTTACAGAAACGTACACATACCTACTCTTAAACAATCAGTTATAGAAACACATACTTATTTATAAAGGAACTTTTTCAATCTGTCACTGTCATATATTCTTACTTATATACATCAATACTCACATATACTAGTTTAAAACATATGTACTTTCTCATAAAGACACTTTTGAGGCAGCCATTCAGTTAGTAACACACCGATACAGACATTCATCCACCTTTACCGTCCTGCACACATGCTGTCTTCAAAACATATACAAACACTGAGTCAGTCATTCATGCATCTCTGCCCTAAGTAATACCCGCCACCAAACAATACAGATACTCATTCCGATACTCAAAAAACCAACTAGTAACCCATATAGACACTCATGTAGCTACTCACCAACACATGCAGCCACTTATACAGAAAGTGAGACACTGATACAGATATTTATTTATTTAAACATTACTTGCTAATACATGTATTCACTAAGATACACTTAATAAGCCAGTTATACAATGAAATTTACAAAAAAACATCAATTTAGATACCTATTTACCCATTTATTTTTCCATCGACCTTTAGATGTACAAATATAAAAATGACTGGATGATGTCATCAATGATGTCATTTGAGATGTCATCAGTGATGTCATCAGTGATGTCACTGACCATGTGTTGAGTGATGTAATATGTGACATCATCAGCAGTGCATTGCGGGCGCGCGAGTTACAGTTAGCTGAACTAGTTATAACAGTGGAATTCCAATGGTTTTGTATGAGAGAAATGTCCATCTAACTATAACATGGGTGAAACTTATGGTTTTTTCAGAGAATATATATATATATACATATATATATATATATATATATATATATACACACACACGCACGTGCACACACACGCACACACATGCACATTTGTCCAAGCGAAAAGTGTGGAGGCCAAATCACAGGATTCCCAATGCTTAAGTACCACAAGGAATTAAAGTGGCAAAATGCTTCTCCTTTTATTGAAACCTGAGGCATTTCAGCTGGTCACGAGCCTTGTTCATAGTTGAAAAAGATTACTCAAGTAGGAAATCACATGGCTTAAATGCAGATGTTTAATACACCTCATAGTCATTAAATTCTACAGTGACCAGCATGCATTGAATCCTAAATTCATAAGCCAATGTGCAGCATTAATAAAAAATAAAATACCTGTCAAATACTGTCCAAGTGCCGCAGTGGCATTAATTATATATAGAAATGCCGGCAAATAATGTGATTCTGTGCTGCATGCCCCCCTACCTGGGCCTAATTGGGCCCATTGGACTGCCTCCCTGAGGGCTGACCATGTAAAGTGGGTGCCTCCCGGCATTCCCACTCACCACTGGGACTGTAGGGGGAGCCTCAATGCCCCACTGTCCCTGCTGGCTCCCCGCATCTGCGGGAGCCAGAATTGCTTTTCGACAGAGGGAGCTGCTCAACATGCAGCTCCCTCTGTCCAAAATGAGAGCTTCCTATTGCTTGGCAGGAATGCACACACCGGGACATTGCTGGAGCTGGCCCTGGCGGGTGGCAGACGACAGGGCCATCTATGGCTCCTTGACGGGGCACCCTACATTGCAGAACACATCCCAGGGTGGTGGCAGTCCCTGGGGATGCGGGGGGCTGTGCAGCCCCTCACTTTCAGTTTTGCAATCTGCACTGGAGAGGTGATGGTCCCTGGGACTCCAGGGGTGCCCCATTGGCCCCTAAACTTATTTCATTTTAGCCCCGGGGAGGTGGTATTCCTCGGGGCGGAAGGGGGTATGCAGCCCTCCCGCATTAATGATGAATTTTGCCCTGGGGAGGTGGCAGTATCCAGGGCGGAGGGGGGGCACGTAGCCCCTGCTTTCGTATAATTTTCAAAATGCCCGGGGACTTTGGTGGTCCCTGGGGTTTAATGCTCCAAAGAGGGTGCCCTGTGTGCCCCTCCTAAGTATTATTCACTTGCTTCCAGGACCTGGCCCACCTGAGGGCCGATTACGAATGAAGCATGTGAGCTCCATTTTTTTACATTTTCAGTGGGAGTCATGAAACCAGAGTGACTCCTGCAGAAATGTTTTTAAAAATGTTCTTTTGGGCGTGGTGTGCCCCTGTGAGACCCTCTCAAGAGACCTACAAGGTCACTGTATTTCTACCCTGTCCCCTTCTCTTTATAAAAAGAAAAGTTCTAATATTTGGTTAAACTAAGTCACAAAATTGCTGCCAACACTTCCTTTTTCAAAGTGTTGGCAGCCAATCAGATCTCAGCATGAGATTGGGAGGGGTTGCGGATCCACCATGTGGGTAAGCCTGCACTCATATTTCAACTCGGAGGCACTCTGGCCTGATTCCACGTTGGCATCCTGCGGCCCACTGTGCAGAACGCAATCACTGACTATAATTTTTTGGGGCCCTCTCTCTGCAACTAGGCACCTCGGCCTCCCCCTTGTTGGTGCACTCAGGCCCTTAGCAATCTGCACACACTGGATGGCCCTGCAGCAGACACAAGTCCGTTTACAGTATTGGGGCAGCAGGAACGCGTATTGACCCCCCTTCCTCCCCCACGAGGCCTAAGCAGCGGTGATCTGGGACGACATAGCTCTGCTACCTGGATGCCTTAAACTGGGTGAGTGGCCTTGCTGACCATTGTGTCTGGGGACTCTCTAGAGTGCCATCTTTCCTTGCCCGTACTACCAATTAACTGCTTGATAGGGTGGGCACTGCTATCCCGATTGATCGGCATTGGTTCGTTGTCCCATTCTTACAGGCGGCCCCACTCCTAGGCCATGGGCAAGGGGGACCGAAGCAGCGAAAAGCTCACCTTTTTGAAGACAGGTGGTGGTGCGGACTCGACGCTAACTACGATGGCTGAGGGTGGTGACCAGACTGCCCCTCCGCTTCAGGAGGTTGCACAGGGAAAAGATGCACTAATGTCAGAACGTAAGGCGGGCTTCTGTGCATTGGATTCACGTTTTGACTCATTCGACAAGCACCTTGATACATTGGGGGCCTGACTGGACCAGCACAATAAAAGACTGGACACGGCGGAGGGGAGGGTATCTGATCTGGAGGATGGTGCAGCCCAAACAACGAAACGTCTGGAGCAGATGGAAGGCCTACTAAAGAACGTTGCCATGAAGCACAAGGACCTTGAAGCCCACAGTAGGTGCAACAATGTCCACATCATGGGCGACCCTGAATCCACGAACATGGGTTGGCTGAATGGGTTTTTTGAGGGCCTTCTGGTGGACTTGCTTGGTTGGGAGTCCTTCACTATGACTTTCGTTGTTGAGAGGGTGCATAGAGCTCTCGCTCCACGCCCCAATCCTGGTTACCCGCCTCAACCCATCCTTGCGCGACTCCTGAACTTTAGATATAGGGATACGGCGTTGCGATTAGCTCTGGAGCATGGATCACTGGACTGGCAGGACTCCTCCATTTCTTTGTACCCGGACTTCACGGTGGTGGCCCAGGAATTTCTTTAACCCCGCTCCAACGCTGTCTTGCTGAGAAAGATACCCACGCTGGAACGATCTCTACAGCTACCGAACTCTGGTTCCAGCAAGGAATGCTTTTCTGCAAGTTGAGAGACCTTTTTATGGCGAGACATTGATAAGTATCACTGTGTATTTTTCTCTATGTTCTTTCTTCCAGATTCTTTATGCTCAATGTAGTTTATGATTGTGGACTCTGGGCTCTGGCCCTAATATAATTTGTTTGCAATGCATGTTTCTTAGGTCTCCGGGGACAAAGCGAGGCATTGCCTTTCCCCCTGTGCAGTTGCACTTTTCTTGTGATGTTTCCATTTGGTAAAAATTGAAGTTTGCTTGATAACATTATGGGATTGTGGGTGTTCCCCTTATGTTCGATTGAGGGGATGAGTGGTTGGTGGGGGTAGGGTATTCTTTAGAGCTATGGTATTATTTGTTCATGAATGGTTTGTTTCGTTATGAGGTTCCACAAGCGCATGCGACACCACTCATGGTCATCCCCACTTGTGATGATAGTGGGTAGGCTCTCCACTATTTCAGATGTCAATTTTGTTACGTGGAATGTGTGGGGTCTGAACAACACTAGGAAATGTAAACAGGTATTGAATTATTTGCAGCGCCATAAAGCGGATGGATTCTTTCTGCAGGAAAAACATTTGTCCCCCTCATCTCTTACTTAATTCGCCCGTAACTTCGGTGCATACCGTGATTTTGCAAATGATAGCATGTATTCTAGGGGAACTGCCCTACTCATACATAAATGGCTACCTTTCCAATTGCATTACGTAACAGAAGATAGAGCGGGTCAATACACTTTGGTGACTGGGAAGTTGATGGGATACAGTATTGTTTTGATGTGTATTTACGCTCCGAATGTGGATGACCCTGATTTTTTCATTCCCTGCATACCCTACTGCTCCCCTTGGATGCTGATTATGTTTGCTTAGGGTGAGACTTTGACATGCTTTTACAACCTGCCCTGGACAGCACAGCACCTTCCCTTGCCACGAAACCCCAGGCCACCAGAGTACTTAGAGACATCTGTGACACACTTGGCCTCGTCGACATATGGCGCATGCGCAACCCTGATTACTGAACTTACATGCACTACTCAGCCCCCCGTGATACTTGGACATCCATAGAATTCTGGCTTATCTCCTGCATCATGGTTCCTTGTTTTCGCACCATGACCCACATGCCCAAAACCTATTCTGACCACTCACCAGTTTGCATGCATGCCCGGATCACCAGATCAGAGGGTGTTGAGCGACAATGGCGTTTCCCGGGACAGGCCATAAATGATGCTATATTTTCGGCGGACATCCGAGAGTCCATAATAACTTGTTTTGATCTAAATGAAGGCTCTGTTGACACATGGGTGACTATTTGGGAGGCATTTAAGGCTCCTATAAGGGGGAATGTATTGCAAAGCACTCTGGGATTTTGAAGTCCTTGAGAGGCACGCTGACTCGCTTAGAGGTTGAAAATCATAGACGCAGACCTGCATGTAAACTGACCCAACTAAGCTGGCCCATCGCCTGTTGTTGCTGGCCGAATTTTGGGAAACAGCAGAGAGTGAAACACATTTCCTTGGGAAATATGCCATTGCCAGACGATATGGAGAGGGGGACAGGCCAGGTCGCACGTTGGCTCAGTTTCTGCGGCCTTGTGGAGGAAGACTTATATTGCTTCTATTCAGTCACATAACGGGAGACTCCATACAGACATGGATTAAATCAGAAATACGTTTTTTCATTATAACACATCTTTATACACAACATGTGTGCAGTGGGAAGACGGTGACTGCAGGGCCTATTTAAATGAGATTGCTATGGTTTGGCTCGAGGATTATATGCAAAGGTTTCTGGCTGAGCCACTTTCTGAAGAGGAAATTATCAGTGCATAGATGCCCATAACAGCACTACAGTGCCCGGCTTGGATGGCTTCACTGATGTTTTTTACAAGCATTATAAAGCTATACTAGCACCTTATCTCCTCGAGGTATACAACGAAGCCCTAGAGAACAAATGATTACCGCCAACGTTGCGCGAAGCTGTAATTGTAATATTGCCCAAGTCAGGAAAAGATCGATTGTGCTGTGGTTCTTATAGGCTGCTATCACTGTTAAACTTGGACTATAAGATCCTTGCCAAAATGATAGCGTTGATGCTCGCGTTGCTCTTGAATCGCATCATATCGCCAGTACAGTCCGGCTTTGTTCTCCACAGTTCCACTGCGCTGAATTTACGAACATTGTTTGCAGTTATACATAGGATTACATCTGAGCTCCCAGCAGCGGTGGTCCTGTTGGATGCCAAAAAGGCATTTGATTTGGTGGAATGGCCTTTTATTTGGGCCCTAATTAGAAAACTAGGCATCCCCAGAGGCTTCATAGACCTCATGGCGTTGCTGTATGCCTCTCCCACTATCAGGCTCCGCATGAATGGTACCTTATCCCCCTCTTTGCTCTTACACGTGGCACCAGGCAAGGTTGTCCGCTCTCTCCGCTACTTTTTATTCTGGCATTAGATCCCCTGGTTCGCCACTTTCAAGAGAAGCATCTCCACAGAAGGATCGAGTTTAATACAGGCCTCCTCCTCTTGTCACTCTATGCTGATGATATTTTTTTATATGTCCGCTGCCCTCAGACAAATCTGGAACCACTGATCAGGGAGGTCCTTCATTTTGGTGACTTTCAGGGTTGGGCGTCAACTGGAAAAAGTTTGTTCTTTCCCCCTTGACAATGGGCACGGTTGAGTGGGAATGCAAATTTCCGTTGACATGGTGTTGCGACTCAGTCAGGTACTTGAGTATACAAATACACAGAGAGGCGGACCCAATGTTGCAACTGAATTACGGTTAAGCTATACGTAACCTTGAAACGCAGATAGAACGCTGGTTGAAACTTCTACTCTCAATGTCCGGAAGAATTGCACTTATGAAGATGATAGTTCTCCCAAAATTTTTATACATGTTTCACAATATCCCCATCCCACTTCCAGACAGCTTCTTCAAGATCCCCTGAAAGCATCTGATTCAACTTGCTTGGGGCAGCAAACAACCCAAGATACACTGGGATACTATGACTTTGCCATACGAGAGGAGGGTCTGGGAGCCCCGGACTTTAGATCGTACTATCTTGTGGCACAAGCCATTTTTTCACGCTCCTGGTACCATCCAGATGTGCGTATTCTATATGGGAAACCTGATTCTGGCCGCTTTTGTTATCCGCCCTTCTGCCCCAGGGTTTTCCATGTGACCCTAGGGATATCCAGACGGTATCCACCAAGAGCTGGGTGTGGCGTTAACTTGCGTGGGTCACAGGACACGATGCCTTGTAAAATCGTCAGTTCCTCTGACATTCCTATAGCTCACAATCCATGACTTCCCATCACAGAAGACAGTTTGTTTCTACGGGTACTTAAGTCCCACTCCATGGTGAAGTTTGGAGATTTGTTTCCAGATGGACATGTGTTTGATAATGCGAGCAAAGATCGGATGACAAAACTGACACTTATGGAACAGTTTATTTTTACCAGGGCATGCAGGGCCCTATGTGCTAAAATGTCAGAATATCCGATTGAGCCACAGTCCTTCGGACCGTTATCTCTTGTAATTACTAACCCGGATGGGATTCGATTGATATTCAAATTGTACAAGCCCTGTCTGACTTTACTCCCGTGTCATGACGTAAAGATCAGAGCTGCCTGGGAGGCGTCCTTAGGGCATCCGATACTGGACGACCAATGGGCCTTCTGCTGTGCACCAACTAGGGCATTTCCCTAAATAGTAGACATAAATTAATACATTTTAAATACTTATGGATAGCATACGTGACCCCTGCTAAACTACAGACGATTGACCCTTCCAGACCACGCAGTTGTAGGAAGTGCAAAAGCCCCTATGCTGATTTCCCCCACTTGACATGGACCTGCCCCAAATAGTAGATTTTTGGTTGGTCGTCTTCGAGATTCTATCGCACACGACACAGCTTGCAATAGCCACCTCCCCAGAGGTTGCACTCCTACGGTGTGTACACAAGATGCACAAGAAAACACAGAAATTCATTGCTCTCATGCTGCTACTGGCTAAACGCGAAATAGTGCTTCGATGGGGCAACAAATTAGCTCTTACCAAAAGTGCATGGCTTGCTAGCCTCACATTTTGCAACACCAATTGTGAACTGTATGCTACATTACTTCCACCTAAGTCTCGTCCAAAAGATATTTGGAGCCCGCTCAAGAGATATTTACAGAGTCTGGATTCCAGTCCCTCCATCCAATCCCCTGCTGGCATAGCCCCTGCTGGCATAGTCCCGACTGGCATGGGATGAAAAGATTACACAGAGGTTACTATTATGTATGAGACACTATGTACATGGGAGAGTGGGAGGTGGTAGATTGTGGGTTGGAGTGTCGAAGGGGCCATTTAGCTTGTGATGAACAGACACCGTTATATGGTGGTCTTCCTTTATTTCTGTATACCATGGTTTGTATTAGCACCTTGTGCGTGGAACTGTTTGTATCGCTATAAACAGGAACAACTGTCATGATACCATTTATTGTATATGATTGAAGAATGATAAATAAAGATTTTTAAAAATAAAACTATAACAACCTACTGACAACCACCAGTAGGTAATATATAAAACCTGCTGACAAAGGGGTTAATGTGGTAGTTATGGATAAGTTACAATATATGAGAGACATTAAGAAAGCTAAATGTGGCTATAAGAAACTAAAATACAAAACTATAAATGAGCTCACAATGACATCGAATGATAACATTAACAATTGGCAGGAGAAGGCCTTATTGAATGAAGACAAAGCTACATTTCCCAAAAACGCAAGTCCAATTATTCGAACGATATACTTTCTCCCAAAAGTTTCCAAAACACTAAGCAAACCCCCAAGGAAGATCAATTATATCCAGCTGTGGGGCATTGTAA
This sequence comes from Lissotriton vulgaris, assembly GCF_964263255.1. NCBI lineage: Eukaryota > Metazoa > Chordata > Amphibia > Caudata > Salamandridae > Lissotriton > Lissotriton vulgaris. The sequence continues at coordinate 164,423 of NW_028252413.1, forward strand.
TCTGGAATGGCACAAAGGAGGAATTCATGGAATACTTTGATAAATTGAACCAGAATGAAGTAGGCTTAACCTTCTCATGTAATACAAGCACAACTTCAGTGCAATTTTTGGATGTGAAAGTATATGTTGAAGAAAACCAGATTAAAACTACCATCTATTGTAAACTGATGGCAACTAACAGCATACTACATGGCTCCAGCTTCCACCCAAAGTTGTTGAAAAAGAGCATTCTATACGGAGGATTCCTGCGAATGAAATAGAATTACTCAGATGATGAAGAACTAAAAGTGAACATGAAAGAAACAGAATGGAAATTCCTACAAAGAGGAAATAAGGCATGGGATATAAAAGAAGGAAAGAGACGACAGAAGGCATCTCTCGAGTACAAACATGTGAATCCAAAAACAGATAAAACATCTCGAAAGGATGAGCAAAAAATAAGAATGATACTAAGCTACAGCAAGGAGAACCATCAAATCACTCATATCATGAATAAGTATTGGGATATCGAAAAGGAGGACCCAGACATTGGAAAAAAGCTAAGTGAAAGACCGGACATATCATACCGCTAAGCCCCCTCATTGAAAGGGATATTAGTCCAAAGCCACTTTGTAAAAACCAGAGCGGAATCATGGTTGGTAAAACACCAAAAGGGTTTTAGAAAAGGTGAAAAATGCAAGGCATGTAGCATAGGCAGGAACATTCGAGAGCTCTGCGACTTTAAGGGCAAAATATTCACCATTGATGAAAAGATCACATGTGAAACCAATTATGTGGTCTATATGATTAAATGCCAGTGTGGATTGAAATACATAGGCGCACTATATGCCCAATGAGGAAGAGAATATTGGAGCATATTCAAGCTGTACAGAATAAAGACAACAACTATGCAATGACAAAACATTTGGAAACTCATCAAGGGTACAGCTGGCAACAAATGAAATACTATGGCATAGCCACTATGCCTACTAACAACAGAGGTGGTGTAGAACACTGTCAGTTTACAAATATTTTAAGAGTAGAGACCTCCTAGAAACAGATGAAGTTAGTTTGGTGTAGAATAATCCTGAGGAACTAGAAATTACATCTATGAATAATACGTTGTGAATGAATGATAGGAAATTTGTTGCAAGAACTAAAGTATAATAGATGGCACATTGGGCACAGAGCCCAGTTATGCTGGAACAGAAAAACTAGTTAGAGACTACAGCCTGGTCAAACACTAAAATCCAGCCAAAATCTGTAATAAGGAAGTGTATATTAGAACACTAGGAAAGGGGGCACTAAGCCTTACATCCAGGCAGGGATGGGGGCAATAAGCCCAACACTGCAGGTCGTAATTATATTCCATATTTATAGGCAGGATACTATTCAACACTGATTCACTCAAATAAACAATACAACATCTTAGCAATTGGGCACTTAGCTCACAATGGTCAAGAGTATAATAGCGACTCAGGACAAACCACACCTCTTAGGATAATCATTTTGGCAATGAAAATAAGTAATTCTACAACAGACTAGAATCACGAAATAGAATGAGAGAAAATAAAGTAATATGATATATATGTGCACTTCATGAACAAATGTGGTTTTAATCAAATGCATTTCCTTGTTAACGACATATCACAGAATGCTTTATTGTTGGCTTACTGGGTATCTTTGTATACATATGGAGATGAAGAAGGGATTCACTCAACCGTGAGCAAGACCATGGTGGTCGAAACGCATTGGTAATGGTGTGATAAAATAAATACATTGACAAAGCAAAACTCCTAGAGTGCTGCTTATGAACTTCTTTTGGTGAAAAAAAAATATATATAATGCATTTACCTGCAAAATTCTTACATTTTTGTGGTAAAAGCATGCCTGGTAAAGACGCATGCATTGTAAGGCCTGCATGGTAATGGCATGTTGGTTCCTCCCACGTTGTAAATTCTGTTTCCTTACTGGAGGTGCAGACTGAGGGAATTGCATCATTAATTTCAAATACTTTCAATTATTAATGCAGTATGGAAGAAATGAGAAAGGAAAGAAAATGTAAAAGGGAAAAAATGGGGGATGAAGGAATGCGTAAAGTGGTCACACCGAATGTTATGTGCTGACCTTATGTATTTATAAAACTTATCTGGAAAAGCAAAAACAAGTTACACCATGGAATAATTTGTTGAAGTCTAATGGCAACAGAAGGCTTTTCACCACACTTTTAAAATAGGGAAATCAAATAAAAATGTAACACATTGTATTTTGGAAAGGCATTAGATTTTTGCACACAAAGCTTACAATAGGGTCGCTCAATTCATTAATGTTTAGTCCACCGCAATTAAAAAAAAATTCTGAGTATAATGAGACAAAAAGATTTCATAGTGGGAATTAGGCACTAAGTAATACATTTGTGACTACATATATTAAATCTTTCTAAACATGTTCAATTGTTCAACTCCTGCCTAAACCTGACATCATGCAAGAAGTCATTGATTTGCTAAGGGGGCAAGGTAGAAGTCAAAGGATCAAAGGCTGCTGACTTTATAGACAAGTCCAACACACAATCAATTACCCTAAATCTTCTCTAGGTGTTTGTCTGCTGGACAGTGTTAAGAATATAATACATGGGATTCTGTAATACCCATATAAACTGCAGTCTGTAATTTCTTTATAATCAGTGACTTGTGACACACTCAGTCGCTGATTATAAGAAAGTGAGTCAGACCTCGACTATTCAAGGTCTGAGGTCCCAATGCCTGTTGCCAGGTGAGGTGAAAAGGCTGGTAAAGTTATAGGACATAATTGAAGCAGAGTTTAAAGCAAAGAAAACAGACATTGCTTTTCTTTCTTCTGCTCTAGTTTAATTGCTTACAATGACAAGCAGAGAGAATATGTTTATTTTTTGCACTTTTTAGATAGAGAAAAACTAGAATCTTTCTGCATGATTCTACGCATTCCAAGCTACTGTAGCTTTTTTTCAAATAAAAAGGCTGACTTGAATTGAACTGTTTCTAATATTTATTTACCAGAACTATTAAAAATGTTCTTGATGTGTTTCATTTTGCACAAGAGGTTTTATTTTTATTGTTCATGTTTGCAAACATGCCAGCTCTTTTATATGAAACAGCTATGCAATAAGGTTTTAAGTTGTGTATGGGAAAGGTGGTGGTGTGTCCATGTATTAACAGGGATACAGTACTCCATGGCATACATGATAAGAATTTATCAAGTCACCTTGTAGTTCCTTAACCTTATAAAGGAACTCTGGCTTCTGTCTCATTCCCCTACATGGTTATGGAACTACCCGTTGACTTGCAATGTCCTTATAATGTACAGAAAGAGATAGGTTGTCCCCGAGCACAATCCAACAGTTTCTAATAATCTCTAAGAGAAAAGAAGAACCAAATCATATTCTTTCTTTCACAGAATTCATTAAATCAGTTCTTTTTTATTTTCTTTTTTCCTTCTTTTCTCTTCACATATCAAATGATCTTCATCACACTTTCAATCTTTATAGTCCATTGAATTCATACAAAATGTAGCCAACAGTACAAAGACCAATGCCAACACGTGTTTCGTCATGGGAAACAATCACCCAATGACTTCTTCAGGGCATAAAGGTATTTTTCTTCAAAGGCACGACAACCAATTCCAGAGATCAACTATTTCTCATGTGGTAATGCAAACTCCATCTGTTTTCATAAGTCAAAATTGTTCAGGCGGAGTAATAGAATTATTATATCAGGGAGAGTGCTCCCTTTGACATCAATTAGGTCCCAAAGTCGTAATCAATATAACTTCCTCATAATGTACAGCAGGTGGTACTTTATCCCTTGCATGTGGTGGATTGGAGCTAAGGGAAGAAAACAACAAAAAGGAAATATTTACCTACCAGTAACTCTGAAAAAAATAGGCAGTATCTGAGAAGCACCCATCCTGTGGGCATTGCTTGCTTTCCCCTACCTACTATGGCAGTGATGCCACAATCTGGTAGCAAAGAAATCTGAGCTTAGATAACTATCAATGGAGGAGCTCAAATAGTTGGGACAATTATCAGCAATGTTATCATCAAACCTAATCCAATGAAAGCCCCAGATATCTGGTTTAGGGCAGGATAATATTATTGCTCATTGCCTCATGTGCACACAGCATATTATATATGGATAGTGATGGAGCAAGGTGGAAAGAAATATTTTTGTATACCCCTTGTGAAAATAACTTTCCATAACAGTAATATGTACTAAATGTGTGGTTTTGAAATTAACCAACATAGAATAGAATGCACACACACAAATACACGAGGAATAATAATTTGCATGTAATTGCCAAGCATAATTCACTAATTTGTCATGTATCATCATAAAGGGTCCACATTTGTCGTAATCTAATTGAAAATTGCATGAGTGTGCTTTTTGTCTGTTTATTTGTGGCATAAATCATGAAGATTGGTAATTAATATCACCCATATGTGTTGCTTAAAGCTAGGTAAATACTAACTGGGATATTATTAGAAGGGGGAGGTAAAAAGAAGGGCTTTATTTCATAAATTTACGTTTATTTGTGTTTGTTTCTATAATAGTTCCTAAATTGAGGCCTATGTGGCCAAAAGAAAATGGAAGCTGGCTGTGACTCCAAGGTGGCGGTCTAAGTACGCATGCGCCAACTGGAAGCGCGAGCTGCCTCTGCCTGTGCATTATGAGTCAAGGACAGTGTGGCCTGCCGCATGGAGCAAATGCCAAATTTTATGAAAGTCAGCAGATGATCCATGGGAATGGGGCATTGAATAACAATTTAAAGGACACTTCGAAGGAAGTTAAACATGAACAATGGCAACACTATTTTTTTCTGTTATAATGATGACTCAACACAAAATGAACAGTAAGGCGATGAAGTGATGCTCATCCACCACTAAATTGACCAATCACGGACACTCTAGGACATAAGAATTACGAATTTAGATAGATAAATTAGTGAAAAAGGGTATAAAAGTGGACATTTGGGAAAATGAAAAAAAGCATACTTTTCGACTTAATTTTTGCACCCCGAGATACTGTCGGTCTGCGCAGTTTTCCTATGGCGCAGGGACTTTGACATTTTTCTGAACTTTAACTTTTGAATGGGTGTGAAGTCCTATGAGAGGGGAACATCGAGAGAGATAGAAAGGTGTTTCTTTGGGAACTATTTTGTTCTATGCTGATGTCTGCGTCTCTACATCTTGGTAATATGTTTTTGATTTATTTTTCTAAACTGTCATGCTAATAAATGAATGTTTTTAATTTAATCTTTCTTTCAGGATTATTAATGCATAACTGAATTTTTCTTTGATCATGCTAGGAGATTAAATCTCTAAATAAAGATTGAATAAATGGAGAATTAAGCAGATCTTGTTGTCCTTTAGTTAACTTTTACTAGCTGATCCATCAAAAATAAATGGTGGGGTGTTTTAAGTCTTTCCTTTAAAGAAAAACCATGGTAGTAGAATTAAAACTGCAGATGTAAATAATGTACAAAATCCTAGTTTAGACACTCCGCTAAAGCCCTGCATTTCTCCTTTGGTCTTCACTGAATCCTCGGAGCAGAGTAGATGTGTGAACGAATATATGTTGTAGTGTTATGGGCCCACTGGTGAGAAATTTGTGAATAGCTCCTTGGGTTAAGATGATGGTTTATAAAAAAAATTCTGGAGCCGCGCTGCGCCAGTAATACTTGGTAGCAGAGCATTGGTTGCTGTAGGTTGACTAGGATATAGGATGCGTGGAGTAGAATATATTGAATTTTGATGTACAGAATTTCGGACTAACATCTTTTGAGTTCGTATTACGTTATATGTAGTCTGGAAAAGGCTTCCGGAAAGTGTGGGAAGCTGGTCACTCTGTCTGCAGGCAGAGGAAGTATGGCAAGTGAAGTCGCACATCACATAGTCTGTTTCAAAGTGGTGACATCGTCGTATGTTACAAGTTTAGTGACCTTTACGTGTAAAAGTGGTGAATGTATAGCAAAGGCAGCCTGTGAAATCTTGGGTCTGAGCATAGGGATCATTGCATATTCCAGCTAAAACTCTACCTGAGAGATTAATAAAGTTTAACCTAAGCTTGAGAGAAGGGTAAGGTAGAGGGAAGTGCTACTTTATCGGCAAGAGCAAAAATTCTCTGGTAGAGAAGAGGTAAGCGCTGTCTACTGGAAATACAGACTACTTGTGTGCATGAGGAAACTAGCACTTTGGTTATTGCGAAACAAACTAATGGAGTTGTTTTATATAGTTACTAACTTATTTTGCTGTATAAAAATGTAAATAAAGTGTGTCGATAAATTTTGTAAAGGAGGGTCAGTCGAAGCTGCAGAAGCCAGAGCAGGGCTGACGTCAAAAGTGTCACGCTGGGATAGGTATGTGTGATCAAGACAGAGTAAGGACTGATTGGTGCATCAGCGAAAGCAGGGAAATAATTGGTTGAGCACCAATTAAACATATCTTGTTCTAATTGGTGTGTTAGTGTCAACCACGCTGTGATAGGCTGGTGTTACGAAGCAGTTTACAGAAGAGTGCGTGATCTTTTGAAAGATGGAATTTTATTACGGAATGAAGAAAGAAAAATCTTCATGGTTCCAAAAATTGAAAACAGTGTTTAAAAAGGATAAAGTAATTGAAACAAGGGAGGGAAAAATAATTCTTCGGCCGAAAACGCCTGCATCATACAAGATGACAAAATATGGCTACCATACATGTATATGGTTAGAAAATTGGGCAAGGTATACTAAAAATGTTGGTGCATTAGCTTTCCCAGAAGTAGGATCTTTCAGACTTGCAGTTTTGAGGAATTTAAGAGAAAAGATGATGAAGCTTGAACCAAGATCTAGACCGTCTCAGTTTGAAGCTTTAGCTGAGTGGGAAGATGAAATGCATGATTTGGAGCAAGAAAGGTTTGGAGATTACATGGGACCAAGGAATAGAGAACATGGATTTTGGAGAGAGACACATGAGAGTAGAATGCGAAGGTGGAGAATTGCTATCATGTGTGATGGAATGTCTCCAGTTAGATTGGTTGATGAGGAAAAAGGGCGAAAATGTACAGAAAAGACGAATAATATAGAAACAGGAAAAAGAAGTTATGAGGATTGTGGGTCCTAGGATGCAGTGCTAGAGGAGATCCTAAATAGGATACCACCCCATACCAACCAAATTCATAGCATTTACAGATTCGAAAATACTGAATTGGTAAAATTCAGTATTTTCGAATCGGTAAATTTCAAGTACCTACATCTAGCCCTAAGTGATTGGATTAAAACTTTAAAATTGAAAGAAACGAACCAAAATTGTTAGATGTGGCAAGACTAAAAATTGATATGAAGGCACTAATAATTGGAACGATTGGTACAGATAGATTGAAAAATTATCAGGACGATGAAATAACATTTATGTGTAAGAGTATTACGTGGAAAACAAAAAGCATGCATGATCGATTTGAAGTGTTGGCAAGTGAAATGGATGTAGATTTTTCAAAATATAAAGCATTGCAGAAACCCTATAGAGTGGATTTTACTGACAAAGATATAGAAAATATGAATACATCAGGGAGAATTACTCAAATAAAAGAGTTGATTGTGTTATTGAGAAAATGGGGAGACATTGATAAGTGGAAAATGATTTGGACAGGAAAAGAGAGGAAAGTAGTGACAAATCGACATTAGCGTTCCCAGTAAGAGAAAAGGAAGAAGTGGTAAAAGAGTTTCCTATGAGAGAAATACCAGGAGGAGGATATGTGCATGTACCCTGGAGTAGACAATATATTTTATCATTCACAAATGACTTTCCCAGATTGAGAGAGAAACCAGTAGAGTGGTAGAGGCAAGTAGATTAATTTGTTAAAGTTTCAAAAGTTTTGTGGGAAGACTTAGATGGGTTATTTGACATAGTAGTACCAGCCGATCTAGGGTCAGAGTGTAAGATTACGGTGGACTGGCCAAAAGCTGAATATCCACGAGATAAATTGACAGGTGCTCCTGGACCTGAAGTAATGCAAACATATGAACAAGTGTTAGTGTTTCTGAAAAATAAAATTCCACCAAAAGAGACAGGTTAGGTAAAAATAGACAGGACAATACAAGAAGCCAAAGAGTCAGTTCATGCATTTTATGAGAAACTGTTATTTGTGTTTAAACAGTATAGTGGATATGAGGAACTGAATGAAAAGGATATGAGTAATTTTGTATATCACTTTGTGATTGGATTGAGACCAGTAATAGGAGACATGATTAAGCATAACTTAATGGGATGGCAGTCATGTTCTGTGGACAAAGTATTGAGACATGCAAAATACTGTAGTGATGAAATTGAAGTAAAGCAAAGAAAACTTAAGGAAAAGGCAATGTGGGCACAAGTAAAGGCTGCAGAGCATCAAGTAGCTCAACTGGAAAATAAAACTACAGAAGGGAACCAAAATAGAGTAAAGGGAAATTTCAGTAAGCAAGAATTAATTGGAAATATAAAAGAATTAAAGAAGAAATATCCATGTCATAATTGCGGTATGATGGGGCATTGGAGGAAAGAGTGTACGTTTCCACCAAAAGTTAATTCAGAAAATACATCATTGAATCCGCAGATGCAGAATGAGGTAATTCAACAGCCATTATCACCACAGCAACAGGTAGTTAATCAACAGTGTCAGGTGCCACAACCTCCCCTTCCTCACAATGTAAACCTACAGAGATACAATACAGAGACAGGATTATACGTAGGAGATCAGGTAACAAGAAATCCCAGTGTGCATGTGAGTCCGCAATATTGGCTGGAAGAAGACAGAAGTGAGTCGGATGACAGTTTCTGATGGTGCCTGAGAGAGGGAGAAGAGTGCGTACTTGCCGCTACTCTAGAAGTAGATCAGTCTGGTCCATATGTTAATGAGAAGGTGAATGATGTAGATGTGACTTTCCTAGTGGACACAGGTGCTACCCGTTCTACTGTTACATCAGTGGAAATTCAAAATCTTCCTCTCTCGGGTGAACATATTCAAGTTGTAAGTGTAGCTAATCAGCAGATTAAAACATCCTTAACAAAACCAATTGAAATAGAAATTGGAAATTTCAAAGACATGCATCGATTTGTGGTGTGTGACAGTAGTCCTGTTAATCTTCTTGGAAGGGATATACTGTGCAAAATGAACTGTGCCATTTACTGTTCACCAGATGGCATTGAGCTTCAAACTCCAGACGAGGATAGTTTGTATAAAATGACAATGACATTAATAGAAGCAGAAAAGAATAGTATGTTTCCTGTGTTTGATCGAGAGAAAATACCTGATGAATTAAAAGAGGTAGTCAAAGAACAAGTGTGGGATTTCACAGGAGAAGATATTGGCTTGATGAAAAACGTGGATCCTGTGAAAATTTCTGTGTAAGAAGGAGTAAGTTATCCGAATATTCCCCAATACAAAATGACAGCTGAAACAATTGAAGGAATAACACCAGTGATAAATAAAATGATTGAGCAAGGGATTTTGAGAGAAATAGAATGCAGTCCTTGTAATTCACCTATACTGGGATTGAAAAAGCCTAACGGAACATTCAGAATAGTGCAGGATTTGTGAAAGGTACATAAAATTGTTGTTCCATGTTGTCCAATTGTGCCAAACCCAGCAGGAATTCTATACCAAATTCCACACGGTGCAGAATGGTATACAGTCATTGATCTATGTAATGCGTTCTTCACTGTTCCATTAACCCTGAAAGCCAACCAATATTTGCATTCCGATTCAGAGACCGTATTTTGGCATGGTGCCAAATTCCTCAGGGGTATACTGAAAGTCCCTCTATCTTTAATCAATTGTTAAAGAAATCATTAGAATGTTTAAGCATGCCTGGAGAGTCAGTTCTAGTACAGTACATTGACGATTTGTTGGTGGCGTCAAAAACAAAAGATGCATGTGTTTCAGACACTGTTGCAATGTTAAATCATCTGACAGAAGAAGGGCATAAAGTGTCACCATCAAAGCTGCAATTTTTTCAGAAAGAGGTACAATACTTGATCCACAAGATTGCTAAGGGAATTATCCAAGTCACAATAGAAAGAATTAGAATGATACAAGGAATGAAACCTCCAAAAACACAGAGACAGGTGAGAATGTTTCTTGGAATGGTTGGATACTGTCGACAATGAATTAGTGGATTTTCACTAATAGCTAAACCCTTACAGAGACTGACAAAAGCAGATGTAAAATACCAAATAATACTGAATAAGGCAGAACTGGAAGCTTTTGAGCAGCTAAAAACAAGTCTATGTGAAGCACCAACATTGGGAATTGCAGATTATGAAAAAAGAATTTGAACTATATTGCAGTGAGAGAGAAAAATGTGCATTTTCAGTTCTAATAAAGAGGCATGGAAAACTGAGAAAGCCAATTGCATACTTTTCTGCTGTTTTAGATCCTGTTGCAAGGTTACTGCCGGGATGCTTAAAAGCAGTAGCTGCTACAAGTATGAGTCTTAAACAAAGTGAAGGTATAGTGATGGGATTTCCTTTGAGAGTGTAGGTACCTCATTCGGTGGAGATTCTCCTCACTAGAACCAAAACACAGTACCTAACCAATAATAGAATGACAAAATATAAGAAAACGATTCTAGGTGCAGACAACGTAACAATTTCAAGATGTGTAAATGTGAATCCATCTACATTATTACCTGTTGCCATGAATGTGAAAGCAAGAGATGAAGTGGATCACAAATGCTTGGATGTTCTAGAACACTGTACTAAACCAAGGCCTGATATCAAAGATGTACCTTTGCCTGAATCTGATTATGTGATGTTTGTTGATGGATCATGTTTGAGAACAGATGAAGGTGTACTGAGTGCTGCATATGCTAGTTGTACAGTAGCAGATGTCCTAGAAGCACCTTGTCTGAAAGGAATCCGTTCAGCTCAAATTGCGGAATTGATTGCTTTGATTCTAGCATGTCAGTTGTGAAAAGAGATAAGGTTCGCCACAGTGACTAACAGTCAGTATGGATTTGGGGTTGTCCATGATTATGGTCAATTGTGGTCCCAAAGAGTTTATATGACTTCTCCAGGATCCCCCATTAGAAATGCTGAATTTGTGAAAATGTTAATTGATGCCATTCAATTACCAGAAAAGATAGTCGTTGTAAAATGTGCAGCTCATAAGAAAGGAGATGATTGCATCACTTGCGGTAATAAATATGTAGATTCAATTGCATCCATAAATCGGGATAGGCAAACTAAACATGTTTCAAGTCCTTTGATGCTAACCACAGTAGTTGAGACATGGCAGGAGGTAAAACAAATGCAGGAAGAAGCAAGTGCGGAAGAAAAAAATAATTGGTTAAAAGCAGGATGTAGACAAAGAGAAATTTGGGTTTACAAAGATGAAAGACCAGTAATGCCTGATGACACGATCTCAAATATGGCCCGAATGTATCATGGTCTTGCACACATTGGAAGAGACGCTATGATTAGAATGTTTAGACAGACATGGTATAATCCTAAATTTAGGATGATTGCCGAGAGTCTCTGTCAGAGGTGTCTCGTGTGCCAGCAATTGAACCCAAGAAGGAAAACTGTTGTGAGTTTGGGAACCATAGGACGGGAGAGAGGTCCATTTACAAGAATGCAGTTGGATTTTATTGAATTGCCACCATGTAAGAGCCTTAGGGCCCCATTAGGATGGCGGGGGTCCCGCACGCACCATTAGGATGTGCCCAACACAGTGGCGGGCACATCCTGTATTTATAATATTGTGGCGGGCGGAGCTCTGTGCTCCGCCCGCCACAATACTAAAAATGCTTTGCAGCATTTACATAATCAAAGCGGCAGGCAGGGGGGTACCAACGGTACCCCTCCGTGTGCCACCCCCTTTGGCCTTCACTCCGGGGGCCCACAGGGGGCCCCCAAAGTGAACACCGCCTGCCTTTTCGCTGCGGCATTGCCGCCGCGGAAAGGCATTGCACTCGTGCCATTGTAATATTGCTGACGGTGTCTCATAGACACCGCCACCATATTAATCATTTTCCGCCCCGGCCGCAATGCGACCGGGGCGGAAAAGTGGCGGGCGGTGTTTCCCTACGTTGCGGTCCCCCCACCATTGTAATGTGGCGGGGGAAAAGGGTGGCGGGCGGTCATTTCTGTCGGGCGGATCGCCACCGCCACCATGGCGGTGGCGATCCGCCCGACATCCTAATGGAGCCCCTAGTTATGTACTTGTGATCATTTGTCTATTTTCACAACAGGGTTGAAGCTTTCCCCACTAGGAGGAATGATGGAGTGACTGTTGCCAAACTCCTGTTACGTGAGATAATACCATGCTACGGTTTCCCAGTAACAATTGAGACAGATCGTGGGACTCATTTCCATAATGAACTAATGCAAATGATTTGTAAAGCACTGGACATTCATCACAAGTTACACTGTGCTTACAGAACAGAAGCTTCAGGGTGGTTGTACAAGTAAATGGAACAATAAAAAACAGAATTGCAAAAATGTGTTTGGCCACAGGACTAAAATGGCCCCATGCACTACCACTTATTCTAATGACCCTGAGGAGTACTCCTGACAAAAAACAGGATTAAGTCCCCATGAGATTTTGATGGGAAGAGTAATGAGACAAGCATTTGTACCGGTTGATAAAGTGTTAATCATAAATGATGATATCATACTGGATTACTGCAAAACTCTGTCTGACGTAGTAACTTCTGTGTTCCATCAGGTGGGAACTGAGGCACAAACTAAAGAAAAACATCCAGCTCATGATCTAGTCCCTGGAGATTGGGTTCGGATAAAGGTACACAGGAGAAGAAATTGTCTAGTGCCTCGCTGGCAAAAACCTCGACAAGTTATTCTGGTTAGTACCACTGCAGTTAAATGTGCTGGAGTCAAAAGGTGGGTGCACACCAGCCACACTATTCATGTGCCTGAGCCTGAAAATCTACAGGAGGAAAGTGAAAGCACCACTGACTCAGACTCTGAGGGTGAACCAGAAAAAGATCCAGATACTGAAGCTCGACCTGTTCGTCGACATCAGGAGATATCAGAAACTAGCTATGCATCAGAAGGAATAAATGAAATTGTTGAAATACCAAATTTTGAAGATCGACCCGTAAGTCGAGATTTGGTAGAGGCTGATACCAGGAAGGACACTGAGCCAAGTGAAAATAAAACTAGTAATCAAGGAGATATTGAAGGACAGTCTGAAAGCTCTGAAAGCAGGAACCGAAATCTAAAAACTGGTGAAAGGGAAATAACTCACGATGAGGATGAGCTTCCAAGTACCAGCTATGGAGAATTTCCTAACAGAGTGAAAGAACTGACCAAGAGAACATAAGCTGAGAAAAAGAATCAGATCCTGTGAAATTCATTATAAATGAAACTATAGAAAGATCTGAAACAGAGAAGGATGACAGTGATGATGACACTCAATTAAGCAAAAGTTCAAGAAAAAGACCTTGGAGAGTGGAGCGAAACACAACTGAACCTGAAATAAAAAGAGTTCGAACAGGAGATAATTGGCCTAAAGAAACTGATGGACTAAAAATTAAACTGGTTAACAAAGCAAAAGTACAAGAAGATCAAGTGAATGAAATAACCAGTCAAAAGGAGTTGTTGGGAAAGAAAATATAGGTTGTGCAAAAGCCAAAAAGAGTGAGAAGACCAGATAAAAAATATAAATCACCTGAGTGGACCTACATTGTGCTGCCTCCAATAAGAGTAGTAAACAGCAGCCAGGAAAACCTGTATTGTCCAGGTGTTGAAAAGGAAAGTGAGTAAATTGTGACACAAAGAGAGAAAAAGGATTCTCAAGAGGTTTGGAGAAACTGTGAAAAGAAAGGGTATAGATATTTATATCCAAATAAAAGCTGTAATTGAGCTTGAAGGGAACATGTAAGTGTAACAAGGTTAAAAAGAGAAAATGTAAAGAAGAAAAGATTGTGAAAATAGCTGTGTAAAAAAAAAGAAAGAAAAAATGGCTACTACTGAAGTGACTAAATCTGAGTGTTCTACCTTTTAGAAAATGGTGTAGAATGTGGTTACTTTGCACTGGAATATTAGTTAGTATGGTTGTTTCTTGCTAATATCATTCATTTTAGACCTGATTTTGATAAATTGAAGGCAAATGAGAGTTTGAAAGATAAGAATGATGATTTGAAAAATGAAAAACGACATGTATATAGGCCTGAAATTCATCAAGATGAGTCACTTCGGGATTTCTATAAAAATACTTTTTCGAGATTTTTATCTGAATATTTAAGAACAATGGATGCCAGTGACTGGTATGTCTGTGTGAAATTACCAGCATTTGTGTCCGAGGGCGTGACTTATCATCATTTACCATTAACATATGGAGTAACCTGTAGTGTAATAACAAGTTGATTTTATAGAACTGAAAATTTGAATAATATTATTCTGATGATGTATTTGCAAAATTGAAAATTGTTGCTGAACTAAATCAGATTAAGCCTGCAAACATTTTTGGAGAATATTTCTTAGAAACACAAGAATCAACACATGATTATGCCTTTAAACATAATTTGACTTGTAAAATGAGAAATGAAGAGAACGTTTTTCTGAATATGGTTGAGGAAAGAAGACAGCAATATAAGCTACGGGAAAAAGTTAAACAGACTAAATCTACAAAGTGGACATTTTCAGACGATAATATTGAGGGACATAATGTAAATGTGGCAATAAATATAAATACATCATTCTTAGGGAAATTATGTATTCAAAGAGATAATACTGTGTATGACAATTTTTTGTGGGTGCAGGTCAATGTGAAGATACTTATATTATCAAAGGGGGATGGGGATTTAAAGGTTGAAATTACCCAGTTTTTCTAAAATATATTTTTTGTGCGGGAACAAGGCTTATTACAAATTACCAGATCACTGGTATGGATCATGTGACATTGGCTTGGTCTTTCCTAAAATCTTTCATGTAGATAGAGGTACTAATGGAATTCATGAAATAGGTAAACCATTAAGTCGGGGGAGAAGAGAAAGTGTAATTGAAATAATAGGGGATGTTTTTGGAGCACTAATACCAGCAGTAGGCATATCATTTAATGCAAACCGAATTAGAAAACTGTCAACAATAGTAGACCGATTGTTCACAGACACAGCGGGAGGATTTTTAATGGTTAACACGGAAATGTTTGCTATGAGAAGTCTGGTAATGTAAAATTAACTTGCTTTAGATATAATTTTGAATGAGGAAGGGTGTTGCACTCAAGTTAAAATGCGTGTTCTCAGTATTTCACGATACGTGTGCTGTACCAGATTAGTGCCTGCCTACTATGTGAAACAATGTATAAGGCCTAGTGTTGTGAGTCACTAGGACTCTGGTACGCACAACAAATTCAAATTTTTCTTTTATACCATTCAATTTATTTTGAATCAATGTCTCTAGACCATCAAATGTGTAACATTCACATATTATTTGTCATACATTTCTTTTCGTAGATCAATAATATAACTCATGTTAAATGGTGCATATAAGTAACAAAAGCAACATTTAAACGACAGTCCAAATTAACAGAAAAGAAAAAACCCAATGCATTTCGGGGCTTGAGTTGCCCCTTCGTCGGGGGTCTAAAAAACGTGGACTGTTATACAGCCTATGCGGGATGTGTTTTACCTATTATACAAGTTCTGTGCTTTAAACAGTATATCATCTGTATTATGCGGATTTCGTAAAATTAGACGGCGACCTGCGAGTCTACTTGAAGGAACGTCGATCTCGCTATCGTTCCCGTGTTCGATTCGTTCGAGGAACGAAAAAACTCTGCTAAAGAAAAGTTAACCGCCGCCTTCTTCACCAGCAAGCTCCGGTGTTTGCTTATAGTCCTATGCCTATTTTAACAATAGGCATAGGACTATAAGCAAACACCGGAGCTTGCTGGTGAAGAAGGCGGCGGTTAACTTTTCTTTAGCAGAGTTTTTTAACAATAGGCATAGGACTATAAGCAAACACCGGAGCTTGCTGGTGAAGAAGGCGGCGGTTAACTTTTCTTTAGCAGAGTTTTTTCGTTCCTCGAACGAATCGAACACGGGAACGATAGCGAGATCGACGTTCCTTCAAGTAGACTCGCAGGTCGCCGTCTAATTTTACGAAATCCGCATAATACAGATGATATACTGTTTAAAGCACAGAACTTGTATAATAGGTAAAACACATCCCGCATAGGCTGTATAACAGTCCACGTTTTTTAGACCCCCGACGAAGGGGCAACTCAAGCCCCGAAATGCATTGGGTTTTTTCTTTTCTGTTAATTTGGACTGTCGTTTAAATGTTGCTTTTGTTACTTATATGCACCATTTAACATGAGTTATATTATTGATCTACGAAAAGAAATGTATGACAAATAATATGTGAATGTTACACATTTGATGGTCTAGAGACATTGATTCAAAATAAATTGAATGGTATAAAAGAAAAATTTGAATTTGTTGTGCGTACCAGAGTCCTAGTGACTCACAACACTAGGCCTTATACATTGTTAGATATAATTTTGGCAAAAGAAGGAGGAGTTTGTTGAGTTTCAAAGGTGCAACACTGTTGTACCTACATTCCTGATAAAAGTCAGAACATTGAGAGAGAAATAGAACCACTGGAAGTTGAAGGTGTTCTTGAGAAACTTGGTAGAAGTTTATCAGCAGTTAAAAATTGTTTTTATGAAATAAGTAGATCCGTTATAGGGAAAATACTAATACAAGTGACTGTAATAATAATATTGATCTTAGTTTTGAGATTAAGTTGTCAATGTAAAAAGAGAAGAAATCTCAAAAGGTCTTTAAAGAAGAAGACTGAAGAAAACCAAGGCAGGGAAAGGGAAAAAAGTGATATTGAGATGGAACAGTTTAAAGAGAAGGTTTATCAAGATAGAAAGAAATTAGAAGAAAAAGAAATGTAACACGTACTAATTAAAAGACTCTGAAACATGTTGAGATAACATTTTCTAAATTTTGGGAGATATTTGGTCATAAAATCACCAAATAGGGAAGTTGATGGAGCAAGGTGGAAACAAAAATGTGTGTATACCCCTTGTGAAAATAACTTTCCATAACAGTAATATGTACTAAATGTGTGGTTTTGAAATTAACCAACATAGAATAGAATGCACACACACAAATACAGAAGGGATGTTAATTTGTGTGTAATTGCCAAGCATAATTCACTAATTTGTCATGTATCACGTCATAAGGGTACGCATTTGTCGTAATCTAATTGAAAATTGCACGAATGTGCTTTTTGTCTGTTTATTTGTGGCATAAATCATGAAGATTGGTAAGTAAAATCATGCATATGTATTGCTTAAAGCTCGGTAAATACTAACTGGGATATTATTAGAAGGGGGAGATAAACGGAAGGGCTTTATTTGGAAATTTACGTTTATTTCTATCATAGTTCCTAAATTGAGGACTAAGTGACCAAAAGAAAATGGAAGCAAACTGTGACTCCGCGGTGGCGGTCTAAGTATGCATGCGCCAACTGAAAGCGCGAGCTGCCTCTGCCTATGCAGTATGAGTCAAGGACAGCATGGCCTGCCGCATGGAGCGGATGCCACATTTTATGAAAGTCAGTAGATGATCCGTAGGAATGGGGCATTGAATAAACATTTAAAGGACACTTCGAAGGAAGTTAAACATGAACAATGGCACCACTATTTTTTTCTGTTATAATGATGACTCAACACAAAATGAACAGTAAGGAGATGACGTGATGCTCATCCACCTCTAAATTGACCAATCACGGACACTCTAGGACATAAGAATTACGAATTTAGATAGATAAATTAGTGAAAAAGGGTATAAAAGTGGACATTTGGGAAAATGAAAAAAAAGCATACTTTTCGACTTAATTTTTGCACCCCGAGATACTGTCGGTCTGCGCAGTTTTCCTATGGCGCAGGGACTTTGACATTTTTCTGAACTTTAACTTTTGAATGGGTGTGAAGTCCTATGAGAGGGGAACATCGAGAGAGATAGAAAGGTGTTTCTTTGGGAACTATTTTGTTCTATGCTGATGTCTGCATCTCTATATCTTGGTAATATGTTTTTGATTTATTTTCCTAAACGATCATGCTAATAAATGAATGTCTTAAATATAATCTTTATTTCAGGATTAATAATGCATAACTGAATTTTTCTTTCAAGTAAAACCTAGAGATCATGCTAGGAGATTAAATCTCTAAATAAAGATTAAATACATGGAGAATTGAGCAGTTCTTGTTGTCCTTTAGTTAACTTTTACTAGCTGATCTATCAAAAATAAATGGTGGGGTGTTTTAAGTCTTTCCTTTAAAGAAAAAACATGGGAGTAGAATTAAAACTGCAGATGTAAATAATGTGTAACATTTTTGTTTAGACACTCCGCTATAGCCCTGTGGCTCTACTTTGGTCTTCACTGAATCCTCGGAGCAGAGTAGATGTGTGAATGAATATATGTTGTAGTGTTATGGCCCCACTGGTGAGAAATTCGTGAATAGATCCTTGGGTTAAGGTGATGGTTTATGTAAAAGTTCTGGAGCCGCACTGCGCCATAGGTAGCCAAAATACCATGGCAGAATTAAAAGAACTCTATTGCCAAACATTCATCAGAAAAGAAAACTGTTCTTACTTTAGTAATAGATCTCAGAGGAAGGCTACAGAATTGTAATAGCTACGTTGAAGCAACTGAAGCAGATAGTCAAATTCAAAGTGCAATATACTACATAATATGACTTAATTTCCGAACAATGCTTAGGGTTAAAAATGCTAACATGTAAAATTAATGCTTATGAAATCAAGCTTGGCAATCAAACAAAAACATTGAGGGTACTAAAGGTGCAGGTATCAAACGTTACATGATTCCAATATTTGTAGGAGAGTTACTTCACCTTCCACTGGGATAAATTAATTAGAACAGTTTTCATTGCCATTTCTCCAAAATATTGTGAAAACTATAATATAAACAGACAGGACTGTTACAATAGATATGATTGAAAATTTGTCAGTCAGATATTTACCACGCCTCTCAGACAAATATTCTCTTCCTTGAAAATTGTTGAACATTTTTCAGGCAATGAGTACAGCAATGCCCATTCAATTCATGATCCAGCAGTTTTGAAAGTTAGCCTGGAAGGAAAAACGTTATCCTATCAATGTCAAGAACAAGAAAAGAGAGTATATCTATTATACTTTAAAAGTACACTAAATTTCAGTTACCACTGAAAGTAGAGGACAAAGTATTACTCCACAGGTTGCCTGTGATGGAAGTGCAACATTCAAATGGAAACTTCCTCAAAGGAAGGTATTGATGGGAATAAGAAGAGATTTTGAAATAAAGGGTCAAATCTAAAAGTTTGCACTCCATTTGTGCTCAGAGCTTACCAGTGATTGCAAGTATTCTGAAGACAATGTACTACTTGAGCAGACAAGCAGCATGTGGCTGGATACTGTGCTAAGCAGATGGTTACACATCCTTGCCATCTAGACAGCACTGGTGTCTTCATTCTTGTTGTCACCCATAGGGGTGTTCCAAGACTCATGCAGAGCAACGCCAGAGAAGGGAGGCAGCAGAACTCAAGTATTAAGTGGTGAGCAATGGATGTCAAACTTGGGCTTCCTGTTCCAAACAGACTCTTTGCATTTAAGGAATGGGACATGGACAAGCCTTATACATTTCCCTTTCAAGATGGTGGTCTGTCCAGGCAGTTCTGGCTGAGGTTCCCATTCCAAGATGAGGAAGAATGCATCCTGTTTAAATGATATATTTTTGATATATAAGGAGGCACTTAGAAGGGATGACTCCATCACAACACATTTGATCCCTTATTTTTTTTAAATTCCTTTGCTTCTATTTTTCATCATGATTTTTTTTCATGCAGTTTATGGTTTTTTTGTCTTTCTAGTATCCACCATCCACCTTTTTTTAATTATATATCACAATCATTAGATATAGGTATTGAAATATAAAATGTACATTTAATCATGATTTTAATCTTTGCCACATAAGAGACAAGGTTTCTTAGAAAGTGATGAGTTTGTTTCTCGTTTATTATTTTTAAAACAAAAGGATTGTTTGACAAAATGTAGGCAAGCGAGATCGTGTCAACAGCTTTTCTGTTGATTGCTTGTTCGGAAAGATTCAATAATGAATAGGAATGTTATATAAACTAAGAACAAAGTGTGAAAAGACAGAGAAGACTTTCTGCCAGAGACTCAGGGCAGATCCTATGTATAATAGTGGCATCTTTCTTTGCTAAAGTCTGTGGGGAGGAATGCTTACACTTCACTCTGTAGACTTACATGTGTTCCTTTGAACACAGACAACATTTTTGTGATTTCACTTAACGTTGGCTTAGTTACTCAGAGGATGTATGCAGGTGTTGTCCATTTTTTATCTCAAATTAGGCCCCTTCTTTAGTGCCAGGATTAGTTTAGTTAGCCAACTGACGAGGGTGTGTTTGTAAATGTTTATTTAAATAAAGCTTTAAGAATCAACCAGTATATTACACTACATTGTACTATTCACACTCCTGGTAAATGTTGTGGTTACTGTTTTACTGTTTTTGTGTGATTGGTACCATTCATAGTATGTGCCTTTGATTTTAAAAATAAATCTTTGAAATATATCTTTTGTTTCCTAACACTCTTAAGTGTGCCTTTCCATGATGAAAGAGGCTTTAGATTCCATTAAAAATCCCTGGGAAATCTATCGCTATTGATCCTTACCTGAAACACATCTTATTCAATTGCTCAGGGGGTTGCAAGTTGGTTGCAGTCCAACAGGCTTATTGACTTGGGTTGGGAAATCTTAATGCCAATGAGTCTAGAAAGTCTATACCGGGCCGTGTTCTGGAATATTCAACCAGAAAACATATCCAAGTTTGAACTTCTGTTGGATCTGTGTCTATGTATTTCTTCTTCGATCTTTCCAATTCCCTAATGTCAAGGTGACTTTGGGACCTTATTATTGGCTTCTACATTAAGCTTCATCTTCAATCAAGACCTGCAAGATTGCAGAGGATGTTTTATACTATTTGGGGGGTTTTCTCCTAACTGAATGCTTCTAAGGAGGCCCTTGAGACCTTTCACATGTACGGTTTGAATTTTGAAAGAACAAATTGAATAAAAGTAGACACAGATTGATTTGCACCCTTACAAAAAAAAGTATAACTAAGGGGCTCATTGTTGTGACATTCACCACTGCCGATCCGGCAGTGGCGACCTTGTGAAAGCCCCACCATATTATAATGGCAGGGGGTTTTGTGGCGGACGCAAAGTGCGTGCGATGCTTTTCGTTCCGATTGCCGGGCAGGCGGAATTGCCCCTAATATGGTGGCGGTGCCCAGCAGGCACCGCCAGCCATATTAGGATGGTGCGTTGTGAAGGCCTTTCCATGGTGGCTTTGCCACCATGGAAAGGCTGGCAGGGATGTTCTTTGGGGGCCCTATGCGGGCCTGGTGGTGGGGTGCAGGGTGTACTTGGGGGGTACCCATGGTACCCCCTCCATTTGCATGCACAAGGTGGCAGGCACCACGCTCTGCCTGCCACGTAGTGCATGCAAATACGCAACATGCCATTTTGGCGTTGCAAAAGGTGCTGCTGTACCTGCATCCGCCACAATGTCAAATATGCAGGATGCAACCGACAGGGTGGTGGTTGCATCCTAATCAGGGCTGCAGGACCGTCGCAAGTCTGGCGGCCGGTCCCGTTTCCACTGGGATGGCGGGTGGACTAAAGTTCGCCCGCCATCCTAATCAGCCCCCTGATGAGCAAAGCTGGCTCTATGATTTACCAAGTATTTGCAGTAAACTAAACTAACACTGCGCCAGATTGATACATAGTGGTGTAAAAACTATCAGGGAGAATCTAAAATCAGACACAAAGAGAGAAAAAACGAATATAAAGCCAAACTTCAATCAGTGAAATCAACTGCAATAATGGACGGATACTGAAAGTTTGTAGCAAACAGAAGGAAACTTATTTATTCTTAGATGAACTTATTTCCTTGAAGAAGCTAACCCTTAAACTGAAAGCTTTCCAAGACCTATGTGACCTGAACTCAATCTTTTCTTTATCAATAAAATTAAGACTATTAGGAATAGTATACTGCCTCCAGATCCCTATTTCCTACAGAGATTAAAATGGATACTAATTATACTGTTCTTACCTGCTTTTCTGACATTGATGAGGCTAGATTAAATGTACAACTAAATAAATCAAATTGTGTTCACCAAAGGACCCGTGTCTACCAGCCAGTCTGAATAGTATGCTTCCGGCAATAATCACTCCATTACAAATGCTACTCAACAAATCACTTCAGCGATGTCTTGTGTGTCAGGCCTTTAAAAACGCAGAAGTGATTCCCCTGCTGAAGAAGCAGGGCGTGATTTGAAAGTTCCTGTCCAAATTACCGGAGGCATATATCCTTCAAGAGTTAAGCAGACATTTGAAGATAACTTGTCAGGACTGTTTGGGACTATGTCTGGAACACAGTCAGGGCTTGGGCAAGGATTGGTGGCTGGGTAGAAAAAGTAAGAAGAAAGAGAAGTACAACAGTGCCCAGGATTGCACAGAGGGTCAGAGGAAAAAAGGGATTCAAAGGGGAAGCCTGCATAAGGTAACAAGATTGTTAAGACTCAGAAAGGACAGACACTCGTGACGATTTAACATTCAGAGTAACCACGCCCAGGATGGACGTGCAAGATGTATATGTATATATAACAGCATTAACAATGAAGGGAATGTGGGGTAAAGCACTCAGGAGCTCCACATAGTAGGAATGAAGATCAGTAAGTTCCTCACCCACAATTGCTGTTACAGATACTGACTGTGAATACCTATATATTGGATATACATGCTAAGGAACGGCCTGTGGGGCTGATACCTATTGCGATTTTATAAACGTAACTCAAAGACAATACTAGTTTGTCAGCTGAGCCCATGTATCCTGGCAATCAAACAGGAACATGCAAGATGGTAACAGCAAGGATGTAGAACTAAATACACAGCCACAATAGAAAATGAGCTAGCAGGAAGGAGTGCTTAAGAGGAAAGAAGGGAAAGGAAAGGGCCCACTCGTTAGAAAACAAGTAACAAACTAGAAACAAGACAGCAGGAATAGGGTGACAGCAAACTAGGAACTGGAACAAAGGTAATGGGAAGAAACGCAGGGTCTAGGAAAAGGTGAATACAGAATGAGAGAGGCTCAAGAGAACACTAGAGTAGTCCTGGATAAGGAATAAAGGAAACAAGGCAGCGCTGCAGGTGGTGCTAGTTCATGAACATGAAATAGCAATAGCTCTGGAATCTAAGTAGCACGGGCAGGCAGCGCTAATTCTGAAAACAGGAAATAGCAACAGCTGAGGGAAAAAGGACTCAAGAGAGCAGTGCAAGCAGTGCAAATCAGGTAGAAGGAATAGCTGCAGCTCAGGAACAGGAACAAGGAATAACTATAGCTCGGGAACTCAGGAAGCAAGGTAGCACTGCAAGCAGTGCTAATGCAGGAACAAGGAATAGCTATAGCTAATGAATCAAGGAACAAGGATCAACTTTAGCTCAGCGAAGGAATATCAAAAGCTAAGGAAACAAGGATATCAAAAGCTCAGGAACAAGTATTGGTCTCACCGGAACACAGCTACCATGACCAACTACCATGACTGAGGTAATAACGCTCCTGAGGCGAACAGCCGGGAGCATGCTCGTGTGTTTTTAAAACTGCTTTTTAACAAAATCTGTGTTATCTCTTGGCACTTCCCCCTGAGCACTCCCCCCACCTGTACCTGAATTCGCCGCGCAGCCGATGTAAACGCTGCCGCGGGTCGGAGTTCTTTTGGCCGCCATTCTCGCCAAGCCCACAGGCCACGCCCATGGCCGTGAGGCCACGCCCCCTCCTGGACCCTATTTAATGCGTGCTGATTGAAAGCTCGCATTAGAGGTATTAACGCTCCTGAGGCGAATAGCCGGGAGCACGCTCGTGTGTTTTTAAATCTGCTTTTTAACAAAATCTGTGTTATCTCTTGGCACTTCCCCCCTGAGCACTCCCCCCACCTGTACTTGAATTCCCTGCGCAGCCGATGTAAACGCTGCCGCGGGTCGGAGTTCTTTTGGCCGCCATTCGCGCCAAGCCCACAGGCCACGGCCACGGCCGTGAGGCCACACCCCCTTTCTCTCATTTAAAAACAATGTGCATCCCCTGGACGTGCAGCGGACGCGCGCAGCTGGCGCGCCGCCAGCGCGCCGAAGGTGCACCAAAGGCAAGCCCGTCTGCGCCCGTCCGCGCCAGACCGGGCCCAGGGCCCTTAACCCCTGGAGGAAACACACCTGCAATAAGGGTCTATGCACCCGACATGCTACTCTCATTACGACCCCCTGTCACGCAAAACTGTAAGATCCTACAGAATGACAGGCACAGTTCGATCTTGTGTCCTTCCTGCAACTTTCAGCTTGAGGTCCCTCAGCTTTGTCGGCCCTTTTCCACAGGCCGCAAGCCGTCACACACGTGGCTTCTCGGCAGCCTGAACTGCAGGTCTCTTAGCAAACACAAAAGAAACATCTATGACCTTCTGTCTGACAACTCACTGGATGCTTTATTTCTCACAGAGACGTGGTTACATGCCAGTTCAGGCCCAGACATTGCAGAAGCCCTACCGTCAAACTATGACATTGTCAGAAAAGACAGAACCACTGGAGTGGGGGGTGGCATAGCAGTCATTTTCAAAAAATCATTGCAATGCACTTTGGAACCGGTCTCCTTAAATGCCTGCAAGATGGCCCTTTTCAAACTCCAACTACACCCGAATTTCACCTTCACGGGTCTTCTGATCTATCGACCACCTGGTCCCGTTCAACCCTGGGCTACTCAATTTGTGGACTGGACCGCATCGGTTCGGGTAAACTATTGCAATCTGTCCATTATTGGAGACCTGAATATACACTTTGATGATCCACTGAACAAACCAGGCAGTAATTTAATTCACGGCCTTGCTGCCATGAACATTACTTTGTGGAACTCGGGAGCAACACGCACAGGAGGTCACCTCTTGGACCCCATTTTTTCCAGCATTCCCTTGTCACACTGCCTTCCAGCCTTGCCCCTGCACTGGTCAGACCACTTCCCAATTAATTTCAGCGTGTCTGATCCAATGGCTTCTAGCCCTTCCAGCATGTCAGGACAGTCCGGTAAAAGGAACTGGAAGAAGCTGGATATAAATAACTTCATTTCCGCCCTAGACTCTGCACCTCTGGGTGAGCTATTTGACACTGAGGACATGGAGATTGTAGCCACCAAGATTAACAAATGGCTTTTAGGAACCTTAGACACTTGCCTGCCTTTGGCTCACAAAAAATACAAAACCCACAATTCTCCAGCGCTATGGTACAATGAGTCACTAAAGGCTGCAAAATCCAAGTGTAAACGTTTGGAACGCCTTTGGAGAAAAGAATATGTCCCTGCAGCCGGCTCGACCTACAGAAATGAACTTAAGCTTTACCACAAAGCCTGCACCACAGCTAGAGCCAATTATGTGGCGAAAACAATTTCTGAGGCCACAAACAAATCAAAAACATTGTTCAATCTTGTAAAAGAGTTAGCTGGCTCAAACACCACAGCCAAACCCCTTCCATTGAATAATGTTCAATGCGAAGAATTGGCACAGTTCTTCACAAATAAGATTGAGACTATCTATCAGGACATCGTCAAACAGCACCAGGCACAAACCGTGACGGATCCGGACCCTGGCCTGATGGAGGAGGTCACCTCCCTTCCGCCAGACCTGTCCTATTAGCCACTTACATCCTGGCCTGGGATTAATGTTCAGGGCCTGCAAGACATCTTAGGCAAAGTAAAATCTGGCTCTCCCATCGACCCCCTCCCAATTTCCGTACTTAGACTCTTGGACACCCCACAACTCTCCGTCATCTACCAGACTTTGAATCTACCCCTCTCCACGGCAAAGGTCCCACCCATGTGGAAAGATGCCAAGGTCTCACCCCTGCTCAAGAAACCATCGGCAGATCCGTAAATCCTGGCCAATTTCCGTCCCATATCCCTCCTACCTGCCTTCTCCAAAGTTTTGGAGAAACATGTCCATGGACACCTTGCCAGGTACACGGAGGTAAATGACATACTGCGGATTGTGGAGTTGATAGGGGAATAGGATGAGAAGTAAATTAATTAAATATAATTAATGCAATTTTAAAATTAATTATTTAATTGGTAATTGTGTAATTAATATTTTTTTGGTTAAGTTTTAGGTGCAGGTTAGGTGTGTGTTGTGGATTTTTTAAGGGTATAGGGTGGGACGTAAATTAATTATAATTAATTAAATATGTTTAAAAAAATATAAATTATTTAATTGATAATAATTTATGTTTATTGTATAATTCATATTTTTAGTTTTTAGGTTTGAGGTGTGACCTCTGAGTTTTGTAGGGGTATAGGGTGGGAAGTTAATTAATTATAGTTTATTAATAATAGTTCTGTAATTATTTATAATTATTTCGTTGATATATATTTATGTTAATTGTATACATATTTTTTTTAAGTTACATTTAACGTACAGGTTGTGGGTTTTGTATGGGTCTAGAGCGGTAAGTAAATTATTTATAATTATTGTAAAATATGTATTATTATAAATAACTATTTAATTGATAATTAATTATGCAATTTGTGTATATTTTTGGGGGGTTTGTGGTTTTTGTATGGGTAAAGGATCTGTTGGAAATTACAATAATTAAAAAAATATTTTTTATTTCTAATAATTGTAGAATTGATAATTTATTACGTAAATATGAAATCAAAATACTGTTTTGGTTATATGTTTGAGCTGTATTTGTTGGCTTAAAGGGTGAGAAGTTAATTAGTAATATTAGTAATAATAATTGTTTTGTTTAATTGATTATTAATTATGTAAATTATTTAAGTACTGTTTTTTAAATGTATACATTGAGTGTTGATTGTTCTATATGGATAAAGGGTGGAAGGGTGGAAGGGTAATTAAATGTTATTGTTTTATTAGTAGTTAATTAGTATTTATATTTTTAACAGATATTTCTTTATGTAAAATGTGTAAATATAAATTTAAATATACATTTTAAATGTGTGGTGTGTAGCTTTTAGAGGTATAAGGTAGAACATTTTGTAGATAATAACAAAATTAAAAAGAGTAACTTTTTTAAAATTTTATTTTATTTTTGTATGTGTTAATTGTGTTATGCTTTTTAATTGTAAATACAATTTTATGTATTAGTTGTTATTATTTTGACAATAGATTTTTGTATTTTAGTATTAAATCTGTTTTTATTGAGAACCAACAGCAGTGATACAACCGCTAAATGCCTACAACCCTGGGGGCTGGCATGGTGCGCAATAGATATAACAGAATTGTGCCACTAGACCAACAGCTATGCAGGTATAGCATATTTAACACAGCATGCCGCTACAACCCAGTCGGGCCAGCTGCGTCTGAAAAGGGAGAAGGTAGAGATGGGAACTATGACTCAAATCAAGGGTTAGTATGCGCACAAGCTGGATAGAGAGAGTCTAGTTCCTGGGAGAGAGGTCCACTATGGGCCTTAGGCTCTGAGATATGCTCCATATTAAAACAGCAAACAGAAGAATGACAAGACCCAAGGAAACACCACAAAAATCCCCAACCCCCCTCCACCCCATCACCTCGGTGAACATTGATATAAGGAGATGCACGTGCGACAGCCCCTGAGTTATAGTGCTGAAGAAGGAGGGCCTCAGTACAGCTAGAAGGGACAGCTACGGGCGGGACCATGTCTTATGTGGTGAGTGCAGCAGTGTCGGGCACCAACCTCAAAAGGCGGAGATATTGTGGGCATGTGATTTTTGTATTTTGATCAAAATAATATTTGTATTGATGTATAATCCAAAATATGTTAATTAAAAAAATATAGATTTTTTATATTGGAATATCTTTATTTCTAATTATTTTCTATAGTTTTGAAATTATTTATTTTACTTGAAGGGAAATAGTTGGTTTCTAATGCAGAGGCAGTAGTAAATTTTACCCCTCCACAATCCAACACTTTTCCTACAGTTGCACTGACTGGAGTGTGAATAGTTTAATTTTACCCCTCCGTAATTCAACACTTTCCCTACTTTTACACTGACTGGAGTGGGAATAGTATATTTTACCCTTTCACAATTCAAAACTTTCCCTACTGTTGCACTGCCTGGATTGGGAATAGTGAAGTTTACCCCTCCGCAATCCAACACTTTTCCTACTGTTGTACTCATTGGAGTGGGAATATTAAGTTTTATTCCTCAACAATCCAACTTTCCCTACTGTTTCATTGACTGGAGTGGGAATAGTACATGTTTCCCCTCCAAATCCGACACTTTCCCGACTGTTGCATTGACTGGAGGGGGAATAGTAAATGTTACCCCTCCGCAATCCAAACCTTTCCCTACTGTAACTAAGTGGATTAGGAATAGTTAATTTTACTCCTCCGACATCCAACACTTTTCCTACTTTTGCATTGACTGTAACAGGACTTGTAAATTTTACAACTCCTGAGTTCAACAGTTTGGACCTTATTATGATGTGGCTTGGAATTTCAGGTCACATCTTGGCTTAATTTATGAGCGCTGCATTAAAATGCTGCACGTTGGGAATTAAACTGGCTGGAAATTACAGCTAGCTTCCGACATGCTCAAAGAGCCCATCGGCCAGCTCAAAATGCCAAAGGGAGGCTTTTCTGCTCTTGGGATTATGATACTCGGTCTCCTGCAGGCTTTCTCTGTCAGGCTTTCCGACATAAAAAGCTTATTGAAGAGCGAGTATGGGGGCCCCTAGCAGGCCCCCCCCTTGTTTCTGCAGCCTCTGGTTGGGGGCTCATGGGGGTACCATCATCCTTAGACCATGTGACAGGCATCCTGAGGTGCCTGCCACACAGTGCAGAGATGAACACAGACACCCATTCCCCTATGGGAGCTTGTGTTACAGCCGGCTTACTTCTGTAACACAAGCTCCCATAGGGGAATTGGATTATGCGACTGAACAGTGTTCGGTCGCATCGTGATTAGGCAGTCAGGACCACTGACCAGAGGTTGGTTGGTCCTGTTTCCGCGTCGTTCTGCCCAACATCGTAATCACACCCATTGTCTACTATTTATAAGTTGTTGTAGTAATAGCATATGTATTGATTTAAAAATTCTGCAGTTTACTTTATATTGTTAACATTTATATTAATATGGTGTTGGTTATTTAAAATTATTATAGTTATAATTATAAATGTTTTCTAATATATTTATTTTTAGTAAATTCTAAATGTTTTTTGTTTGAGTTTTGATTTGTAATTACAATGGTTTGTTTTTTACATATTTTATTTTATTGGATATATGCATATATTTTTCATATTATTACATTAAAAAGTATTAGAAAATCATATAAACAAAAATTATTAATTTAGTAATATTTTTAAATTAGATATATGTACATAACAATATGTATATTAATATATGTGCATTTTCATTTTTTCAAAATAATAATTGTAATAGTTTCCCAGAAAATATTAAACATATTTTATTTTGATAATATTAGTATAGTTATGTAATTTATTAATGCTTATTATTTACATTTATATATATTTCAAAATTGATATTTTAGACAACTATATTCATGAAAATGATACTTGATTCTTAATATTTTTTCAATTTCTATTATAAGTATGGGAGGGTCAATATTTTTAGATTCAATATTTTCGACTCTATGTTTTTGTATGTAGATATTTTGGTAGTCAATATTTTGTCAGTGAACCTTGAGCATGCAAGAAGCTGCCAGCTACAGGTGAGCTGAACTCCTCCACCTATCCTCGGCAGCAGATGTGGAAATGAAACAGTGAGTAGGGAATTCTAAGTAATGAAATTTTCGAGCATGAGGAGGCTGTCTTCCACAAAACCTGTCATGGATTGGGGATGGATTGCAATTTCCAAGTAGTGTCCGAATGACGGAAGTCAGTATATGCATACAAGGGAGGGTCCAGGAGCTTATTAGAGCATTTGAAAGTCCTACAATGTGTCCCCCTGATGGAGGGGATGAGAGCGCAGGGAGCTAATCGTAACAGTACACCATCTCCAATGAACAGCTCTTGGAATCTGGAGTCAAAGCCCTTGCTCCTATGAAAGAAGTCTATTTCCATCAGAGATGTAGTGCAAGATACCAGAAGACTGCGGGAAAACAGTGATGTTCTGGAGGGTAGAATAATAGGCTGTAATTTAACAGCAAGATTGAAGGCAAAACCTAAAGAGTCCAAATCTAATAACGAGGGCTTAGATGCTTGAATTAAAGGTGTGTGGAGTTCAGATGGCAGCTAGAGTAGTTCATTGAAAAGAAAGACAGATTGACGGTAGGGTCCAAAGCAGGTAATGGACTGGCTAAAGGCACAGAGGTCAAAGGCAAGCTGTATGAAGATAAAGGAGGTGACAGAAAGCAGACTTGAAGCTCTGGCACTGGAGGAAAATATACAGAAGACTTGCATGCAGGAGAATTTGGACGCAGGTATGCAGAAGACTAAGCCGGGGAGTAAAACTCTGCTCTGTTTGTGGAGTTTGTGGAATTCGGCAACTCCTCGTTCCGCGGAGAACACGGAGCTACCGTTAAACTCTGCACTCTGCAATGGAGCAGAGCTTTTTGGGGCCTGGGCGCTCGTAACGTCATTTCGCTGAAGCAACTTGCAGGTGCCATGAGATTTGCTAGCCAACCGCATGCTCTCGCAAGATTTTGCGGGCTTAACACATCATTTGGGCATGCCAGCGACTTCCGACAGATGTTTTCTACTGTACGCAATCCCGAACGTGCAGGTTCTACCACGGCTGCAGTCTGGGTAACATTCTTTCCTCGAGCAGCATCAATATCTTCCTGAACTGACGATTTTGAGTTAAAAAAATCCTCAAATTGACATTTGGCTGTGTTTTTTTGGGCAGGGATTCTTTTTTTGTTTTTTTTACTTTTTTTTCAACTGGAAAGAAGTGCCCCAGAGTCTCCAACTTCCTATTCCTGTACAGAAAGCTCCTTCCTGTGCTTTGCCCATCTCTGGTCACTTTTCATTTGGATTTGGAGCTGGAAGGATCACTCTTTGTGTCTGTTACATATCCCATTGGATTTAAAGACTTTGAATTTGAAATTTCACATGTAAGTTGGAAAACTGGTGTTGTTTGTTTGATTGGGGACATGCATCTGGATTTATTTGTACTTTTAATGGATGTTTAAAATTGATTGTGGTGGGTGGCCTGTTGTTTCAGTAGGGGCCTAGTGATTTCTTTGCATTTCATTTTTCTTCTATTGTAAAGGAAACATGTTTCATAGTTTACTACATATTCTACAAGTTTTGTTAATACATTTGTAATATTGATTGAATTCACTATATGGCCTAGTCTGCAAATTGGTTTTCCAGCCAGCAGGCCCAGTGCTAGTCATGGGTGCATGAAACAACAGTTTCTGTGGTGTTTACAGCATTTGGGCCATGTATGGATTTGGATTGAAATACAAATGTGTTTTTTTGTGGTATTTCATGTTTTTTCTCATGCAAACAGTGCATAGGACTAGGTGGAGGTAAAACCTTGGAAGGATGTGTGTTGTGTTGTTATAAACATTTAGTTTTTCAGCCTAATAGTTTTTATTTTTGACATTGCTGAATAAATGATGTTATCTCTGTTTTACCATGCCTCCTTCGTCTGGCCAGTATGTGTGTTTATATTGCCATAGGCCAATATTTGCCTTTGTTCCAGATGCCATGTGGCCACTGGCTAGGGGCCATTTTGTATAGTCAGTGGATTATCCCTAGGCCTGCATGTGCTGTTTTACAGGCCTCTTGTTGTTGTTACTTGTGACTGTGAATGACCATGTGGCTGGCAACCATTTTGTGTATGCAGCCAGTGTGCTTTGTCATAGGCCTGCATGTGTTCTGTGTTCTAGGTGTCCAATTTCTTGTTGTGACCATGTGGCTGGTGGCCATTTTGTGTATGCAGCCAGTGTTCTTTTGCCATTCGCCTCCTGCTTCTTCTTGTGACTATGTGGCTGGTGGCCATTTTGTGAAGGCACCCACTGTGCTTCAAGCAAGTTTGCATTGCCATAGGCCTGCATGCGTTCTTTGTTCTAGACCTCCAGCTTTGTGTTGTAACCATGTGGCTGGTTGCCAATTTGTGGTGCATGCAGCCACTGTGCTTTTGCCATAGATCTGCATACGTTCTTTGTTCTAGGCCTTCTGCTTCTTGTTGTGACCATGTAGATGGCTGCCATTTTTTTTAGATCAAGCCAGTTTGCTTTCCCTACAGGCCTGCATGTCTTCTCCTTGTTCCCAATGAATTCCTTCCTGTTCAGTGTTGTTGTTGATGACAACGTGACTTTGTTTGGCAGACATTTTGTGCGCCCACCCAAATTCAACCCTTTTTGCCATAGGCTGCATGGATGGTTGAGCAATGAGACAACAGTTCAATAATAACGTATTATTATATCTTTGAGGATAAGTTCACTTATGTTTAATTATCTAAATGTTTCCATTTTTTAAAGTAATTATAAATTATTTTCCCAATTCTTTAAATTTATTTTGTATAATTGCAGTTCCTTTTGTTTATACCATTTCCCACTACATCTTTCATCAATCAAATCAAACCCATGTCTGCTACAGGTGCACAACAGCATTCATTGTCTAGGGATTATTCCTTCCATTGTCATTTGTCAGGTGCATCTCCCTCAGTGCCAAATCACATATATCGTGAGTGACGTAACATCACATGCCACACATAAAGCAAACAGTTTCATCTATATGTTGTTGTTGTTTTTGCTTGCTCTTATTCTTCCTGAGTGGTCAGTTACTATGAAAGTATATTTTGGTGTGGTTTTCTGTTTTACGTATGAGTAGATATATTTACGCTGTGTTGTTAATTAAGGGAGTAACAGCAGTGATCACACTCAATTATATGTTTTTGTTTGTGCTACTAATTGAACAACAACAATGCCATGGTTCACTGATGTCCTTCTTTTCTCTAAGGTACATAACAAGAAGACAACAACGTCACTCACACTACTGCCAGAAAGAAGGCCTGTGCTTGGTGTGAACGTGACATCTCATCAACTTGTGAAGCTAAGTGCCACTGTTACCTGACAGTTTTAAGATGGCCCCAAAGAAAGGTGTCACTGCTAAGCCTAAAACTGCTACAATGAAAGTAGCCAGTGTAAAGAAGGAGCTTACCACCACCACCCTAATTTTTTTGGTAAAACTAAAATCTGTGCCTGCCACACCTGCTTCTGGGGGGCAAGCTGGCAGCAGTGCCCCCAAATCAGCAGACCAAGACCAATATAGGCCAAGCCCATGTCTGTCACAGAGGCAGCCAGTCTAACCACGGCAATGCCGACGAGCTGTGATGTTGATATTGACTTATCTCTATCGCAAAGTAGTACCTAATAATTGAATGAAACTCAGAGAAGTAGACTACAACAAAAACAACAGGCACAACCACCAATAGTAGTTCCTCCAGAGTTATGAGCAGTTTAAGATCTTGAGCTTCATGCTAAGGAGATAGAGCAATCAGCTCCAAAAGATCCATTGTGTTCCAGATCTCCAGCTGAAAAAAGGAGGGTTAGTGGTGCCTCATCTTCTTCTTGAAGCCCCACTTCTGATCTAGACGCCTCAGTCCGAGAGTGAGACATGCCACAATATGACTCAGATGAGACTAGGGAAAAGGAAGCTTCCATAAAGCCTTAGAGTTATGGAGGCCAATATAGAAGAGGAGGATGACGACGAGCCAGTCATCATGGATGATAGCCCAGCCCCAGTGGAGGCCAACGTTACCCCATCCCCGGGAGGATGCGGTAGTGGCACCACAGATCCAACCAGAGGCCATATTTTCAAAGTCCCAGCAGCGACCTACATCCACAATTACCTCAGTAGAAGTAGGTACTGCAAAGATTCAAACATCAAACGCCCACATACCGTCAGTTCATCCAACATTGGCAGTGGCACCAGCGTCAGAAAGTTGAGCTCCCCAATTTGGGGTTTCTTTTCAGTTACCCAGAGGGATGAAAACATTGCCCTATGCTCCCTTTGGGGAACAAGTGTTAGTTGGTGTAAGATTGGTACAAACTGTGGCATCGGGGCCAAACAACCCATTGAGAAAGCGCCATCCGATCCATTGGGAGACACACCTTAGCGGCCAAGAAACTGCATATGTTGTTGGTGAAGGAGTTGAAAGCCGGCTGAGCAGGAAATCCAAATCCAATGCAATCACAGTGAAAGGTGAAAAAGAGGAAGGCATCTTCATTATGCAAAGCAGCCCTCTTCCCACCAGTGTACTAGTATCGCCCACATCAGCAACATTGCAATGGCACTAGACTCAGGTCAGGACACCAAGGCAACAAAGGACAGTGACTGCCCCACTGCAAAGCATATTGAGCCTACCACCGCCTGCTCTCAAGAAGTCACCTGCATTAGTGGCATCAGGAAAGAAAAGAATTAAGGCTACTATTCCTGCCATGTTTAGGCCAGAGGGGCAGTATGAACACAAGCACCCAATGACACATTTTTACAATGTGAAGCTTGCTAAAACGTTAGCACTTGACCTACTTCCTTTTTCTTTTGTTGAAGGGGTGGGTTTTCTTGAACTTATGGCAGCCATCTGCCCGAAATGGAAGGTTGCCAGCCGGTCCTATTTTGCCAGAGTTGCTGTTCCAGCATTACATCACGATAAGTTTGAATTGCTTGGAAAAGATTTGCAGCAGAGTGCTGTCCACAATATCCTCCTGACAACAGACATGTGGACCAGTTGCCAAGCGACGGATTACATGTGCATCACTGGACACTCGATCCCTTTTGTGGGGGCTAGAGAAAAAATATCTGCAGGTGTTGACACTGCTGAGATTTTTAATGCCGCTCGGAATCATGCGACAGTAGCGATGTTTGCAATGGAGAAATCCCATACAGCTGCACACATTTTGGAACTCTTTAGCAACAAGGTCTTTGAATGGCAACAAAGAGGGCTTGAGATTGGATTTGTTGCCATGGACAATGGCAGTAATATAGTTAAGGCCATGGCTGATGGTTGTTTTTCAGGGACCTGTGTTTGGCGCACTGCATCAACATCATTGTACAGGACTGTCTCAAAAAAGAAGACCAACTTCCTGTCCACCTGCAAAAGAATCTGCACTAATTTCAGTCATTCATTTAAAGCTCTGAAACAGCTCAAGGTCATTCAGCGTGATAGTATAATGCTTGTTAAAGCACTCATACGGGAGGTGCCAACATGCTGTAACTCTGCTTATTACATGCTTGAACGCCTGTTTGAGCAGTACAGACCTAGTAATGAATATGCAATGCAAAGAGGAGATGCAACTGTAAAAGGCATGATCATTGAGATGGACCAATGGGTCCTAGTCAAATGCCTGACAGAGATGCTGCTTCCTTTTGAGATGTTCACACAGGAAGTCAGCGAAAAGAGGATAGTACCATGGGCTAAGCTAGCACTTCTGTTATCCAAGTTAGATTACTGTAACACCCTGTTTCTGGGCATTGATAAATTGAAACTGAGAAAATTGCAATCTTTACAGAATGCAGCAGCGAGACTACTCCTGGGCATACCCAGAGGACAGTCAACCTCTGCAGGAATCAAATCTCTCCACTGGCTTCCCATCATTAAACAGCGTGTGGAATTCAAGTCTCCCAGCCTCGTGCACAAGGCAATTTATGGTGGTGGTGCCAAAGATATTCGAAAACTGTTTCCACTATACACTCCCTCTCTTGCTCTCAGATCTGCCAGTTTGGGCCTCATTTGGACCGTAAAAACTAGTCGGGCAAGATGGGATGTCAGGGCGATCTCACAATGCGCAGCAAAGCTCTGGAACAAAATGGCATTGTCCATGAAGCTCCAATCCAACTTGCAGATCTTCAGGAAGAGCCTGAAAACGTGGCTGTTTACCTCCGCATAGGTTCTTATTAACATAGTGCACTGTTCTTGCTCACACACATCAGCGCCAAGACGCCACAGCAATCGAACGCTATAGAAGCATAGAAAACATAAACGTAAAACATAAAACATTGTTGCACATGCTACGGGAACAGCTAAAGGAGATGCCTGCAATGTACGCAGGTGTGAAGTAAAAAAAGATGTGTATGACTTGGTAGAGAGATTAATCCTTCGCTTGTCTGCTAATGCAAGGGTGCAGAGACATTGTGTCCTCCAAACATTACATCTGTGCACAATTCATGATCCACGATACAAGTCATTACTGTCCACTTTCATTCCTTTTTCAGAAGGGAACGTTAGAAAATACAAAACATGGATAGCTGAGCAAGGCAGTGAGCTAGAAAAATAACGGCAGGGAATTAGAGGCCCACTGGTCCACAGCACAAGTGTTGCTTGTGCTGTTGTCACAGTGAGAAGGTCCAGTCTCTCGCCCCAAACGTAGTGAGATTAACCATGATCAATATAGATCAGCACTTTATACCACCAGATTACACCACACCTGAAGTACCACAGGAGAAAGATGAAGGAACCTCAGGTCGTGGGTGTAGTGTGTTAGATGACCTACTTTTGGACGAACCACCACAGTGTGAGGAAGAGTTCTACTTCCCTGACTACTAGGCTTTCTTTCTTTGACAACCCAAAAACTATATATAGATAGTGAACATTATTTACTTTATCATTTGTGTTTGTCTGACTGTCTGGGTGACCAATTCATCCACACAGATTTACTCAGACACATTTATATTGCCGGATTGGAGTTGCAACTGTGTGCAATCAGTGAAGAAATCCTGACTCGCCCTCCAAAGCCATTTCCCTCCAGCCAGACATTGGAAGGAGAATATAAACAAATGTGTGCCTGCCTCCAACCCTGGGCCATGACTAACTATGCTTTCCTACCCTAGAGGGACTGCCCCACATGTGACATTTAGGATTCAATTTACACTGGCAATTCTCTGCTTCAGTAACATGGAGGATCTGCATTCTGCAATGTACCACCAATCACGGTGAGCACACTGGAAGAACAGGTAAATGATGGCATGCATTGCACACTGAGTGATTGTTGTGTATTGTGCTTGTGATGTGGACTTGTTGTGATATGTCATCATCATGTGTGTTGATATTGGGAAGAAATGAGATGATTCATGTGCTGGTAGGCAGTGTGAGACTGGGTCTGTTGCATTTAATGTGTTATTGATGAATTTGAGATTCACAATGCTTGTGGCCTACCAACGGCCAATCAATAATTTAAAACTTTCCCCTGAAGGTTATTTGTTTTCCCTGCCTCTTTGAAAGATAGGATAGCGAGATTCCTTCACCGGGTCCAAATCAACTCCACACAGTCCACACTGCTTTGTTTTTAATTGTTTCATACGTTATACTCCTCAAAGACTCAGTCCCAACTAGTACCTTAGATAATGTATCGTTTGCAAACACAAATTTAGTCTACACAAAAAGGGACTCAATCTTTCCCTTCTTGTTGTTCAATCATAAAATTGTACTACTACAGGCCAATCTATTGCATTTTGAGTTAAGACTCAGGACACGGTTGGTATGGGCTCGGAGATGCACACCATACCCTGGGTCAGACTCAGGAGGATCATCTGAGATGATGGAAAGACTCAGGCATGGGCATGAGAATGACTACTTCGAGAACTGCCACAAGAAGAAAATGGAAGTTTTCAAATTTACTGAATCTAATCGATTTGAATGATGATGATACTGAAGTGGCCTAAAGATAAACAACACCAGAACTACACAAGTCTATTTAGTGATGATGTTGAGTGGTGTGACTGACAGTGGTGCATTGATTTTTGATTTTTTACTTGATTGTGGAAATGCTCTGTTGGTGTGTGCTTACTGCTCTGTGCTGTCTGGCTCAAATTCATCATTTAATTCGAAGATAAGTGGTGGTTGGGTGGGGGGGCCAGTTGAGGTAACTGCCAGATCAGACATTTAGCTATGCTGCCTTTGAGTCTTCTCTTCTTGTTGCACTCCTCATGCAGTTTAACTTCTCTCCTTGACTCTTCAATATCTTTTTTGCTTTTCAATCTAAAGGCCCTGACCACCCTTTACCCTGCACCATACTGGAAAAACAATGTAACATACTTACTTTTACCTTACTGAACCGCACCCGCCAGGCACCCAAGATTGACAGACGGTCCAAGAGGAATGGAGATTCAACTGGCAATACAGTATCTTTTTTTCTCTTTAATTATTACAACTGTGTGTCATATTTGTTTACTTGACTCCTACAGATATTTCAATTGTATTTCATATCTTTCAAAGCTCATTACAACAGTTACAGAACATGATATAACGTGGGTCTCTCTGGGGGCAGAAGGACAATTTGATGTGGTTTACCTGTACTAGTACTCATCATCACATGTGCATTTCCTTTTCCTACCATAACAGATTTTTTATGGTCATCTGCCACGATGAATGTTGTCCTTGTGTAGTGTTTCTTTTTTTCAAACCTTTCCCTCAAATCCCCCTTCCCATCCATTTATCAAACCCCTAACCCTCTTCCCCTGGGCTGTTTGATTTATGAGGTGTGAATAAATTAAGTTTACACAATTAATTGATCACAAACTTGGTGGGGCGGAAGTGGTGAAAGCAACACCAACTCAAGGCAGGGCGAGGATTTTCTTCTGCTCTAAGTAGAGCCCACACTTGCAACATTATATATATATGTTAGATTGCACATCGATGCACAGTATTCAATATTCAATTTTTGTTCAGAGGAACATAATCCATCATAATGATTTCCAGCATCATCATCCTTCCAGCACTAAAGGCTGCATTTGTCCATTTCATAGCTCAAGTCGACTTCAGTTTGCAACTTGTACTAGCCCACCATTCTGATTTATTTTTTTACTTTAACATTGCCTCATCATGGCTTCTCATTTGGCAGATTTCTTGTGTACTACTAGTCATACTCTTCTCTATTCTCCCCATTGGTGTCTGTATCATTTTTTGCAAAGCTTGCATAAAAAACAGCATTAACTTATTAACTTTTTATTTCAAGTTAATAGTTCTCTGCAATGAATATTCCTTAATCCTACAGTTTGAGTTCGGCTAGGAGGGATTGGAACCTCGCTTCTGAATCTGGTGCTTTCACTCATTTTCAACTAGTCCACTAGCATGCTGCTTCTGTCTATTACCACTGTACTACCATCATGGCACCTTGGGAAACCATGAAGCCATCGCTTTGCCTAATCACAGGTAAGAGAAGAACTGTGGGGGATTTATTCATTGTTGACCTACAATAATCTATATACTATGGAAATTCACACCCCCACACCCCTTTCGAGTCCTTAGGGGCTAATATAGTTGCAGATTGCAGAGACTAGGAGGATAGAGTAGTAGGACAAGTGAGGGTACTGCATTATTATTGACGTGATACACTATAGGCAGATTTTAAAAACTGGCAGCGGGCCTGCAGGAAAGGAAATAGTGCAAAGTAAAAGAGTAACCCCACACAAAAGATTTAAACATATGTACAACCATACCAAATGTATTTCCCTAACAAATAAACTAGAAAACCCACAACACCTGGCCCACCCCCTCCCTAACCCCAACCAATGTCCAAAGTAAAGAAAGTCCAAATAATTGTCCAACCAAATGTCCATAAATAAATGTGCCAAACATTCCCAACATTTCCCCAACTCCCACATTCCCACCCTCCCCAACAAGTACCACCCCCAAACATAAGAATAAAAAAGGGGCAAGAGAGACCTAGTGGCGGGCAAGGAGTTTCCTCTCTAATCGACTGAACAGCTCCTCTATCCTGGCTTCCATGCACGCAACCCACAGAAGCATGCGGCACTGAAAGACTCTATAGAGTCTATGGGGGAGCAGCAGTGGTGGATGAATGGTGACAGGTGCATGCCTGATAACGGTACCGTACAACTGGAGGCACTAGGACCTGGCTGGGACCGGGGACATTGGAGGCTGCAGCTGCTGCCGCTGTCGCCTCCTCCTCCTCCTCAGCCATCAGCTGCTAGTATTCAGCCCTGATGGCCTAAAGCTTGCTTTGCCGGGTCCTGGCTGCTACCTCCTTGCCTGTTGGGTTGTGAGCCTGAGGATGATGGTGGATTGGCAGCAGTCGACATATCCAGAAAGAAAAAAGACACAATGTTACAAATATTCTTAGCAAAACAGTAAAACATAAAATGATATAGTGGCACAGTAGCACTAGCAGTATATAACATTTGCTGGTATCCTCGATTCCTCTGCCTGTTCGATTTTGATGTGATTACAGTTCCAGACAGTAAGCACTATGGAGTATACGTATATTCTTCTTCTGTCTTGTTTAGCTAAATTAATGTAGGCATGCCAGCTCAGCTTGCGCTCTAGATAGACATACTCATGTCACGCTATAGACTTTGCTACTGTGTGCAGGTGGGGCAGCTCAGCTGTACCGCACAATTATCTCTTTTCCTATGATGGCCATTGTTAGAATTGGGGGTCTATAGTTGGCACAGGTACTTGTGACAAATAGGGACCCTCTCCTCTATTCAGGATAAGGGGATTACACTCCTAAAATAACCCCTGCTCACCCCCTTGGTAGCTTGACACGAGCAGCAAGGCCTTATCTCAAAGGCGTTGTAAGTTAAGCATTTGTGACCACATACAGTAACCTAGTGACATCACTACAAATGGACACCACACAAGGTTTCATATAAAAAACAAGTATATTTTATATAGAGTTACCACAAGACCAATAAACAACAAAAATAATCCACAGTACTATTAGATTTCAAGAGTCCTAGTTAAAAGGCTAAAATTCAAGGTTCGGTGCGAGTCGGTAGCCCGGTCTGGCTACAGCGTTGTTGAAATAACAGAGTGTAGCAAATCCAGCGGACCGCGTCAGTACGGGCCCACTCATGTGTTAACAGACTCAGTCACAGTACCTTTTACTTGAGGCGGCCAGCACGGATGTGCGAGCCAGTTCCGTTGTTTGTCGTGGTGCAGAAAGGAAGCATTGCAGGACGCGTTGTCCCTCGATGCGGTGCAGGCAGCGGCCCATTGACAGAGTCAGTGGATCCAAGACGTGTGTTGCAGGTCAAAACCAGTACTCGATGCAATGCTTGCAGCTTGCAGTGCGCGACAGAGTCGGAGTTCGGGAGCTGGCGTCGATCAGTCCGGATAGCGGTGCGAGTCAGGCGTTGCGTCGCAAAGCCTGCGAGGCAGTGCCCAACTCCGGTGCGTTCACAGGACTTTGAGTCATTAGCAGTGACCACGTCGGTCAGACCAGTACGAGTCAGTGTAGCTAGGCATTTCACATCGCGGTGTCCACCAGTCGCGGTGCAGGCAACGGCTCGGTGACGGCGTCAGGACGGAGTCGGTGAGCTCAGAGCTTGCGTTGTTCGAGGCGGACGTTGCTTGATGCGGTGCCTACAGGACACCAGGCCGGTTGTGAGAGTCGGTCACAGCTCCCTGCCTCTGTAGCCAGTGAAAGAGCATTTCCAGTAGCAATTCACAAAGGCTGGTGAAGTCCACTGGTCCTGAGACTTCGGTCAGGGGGCAAGCTCTCTTCAAAGCCCTTGCAGACCTTTTCACAAGTTGAAAGTAAAGTCCACAAAGTGCTTTGTCCTCTCTTTGGCAGCCAGGTAACCACTGCAGGCCAATCCCCCAAGCAGCACTTCAACTTGGGAATAGTCTCTCCTTAGTTTCTTCAGGTTCCGAAGCTCAGCAGAGGTTTCGTCTTGTAAGTCCAGATGTGATCTAATTTCTTGGGCTCAGGGTCCCAATATTTATACCCCAAAATCCTTTGTTCTCTGAGGGGAGAGGGGCCTGTGCCCAGTCCAAACCAGTTCTGAAGCACTCTGTTTACCAGACTTCTCCTTTCGTTTTATAATGCAGGGCAGAAACATCAGACGCCCCACAAGAGGTAGAGCCAGCATTGTGGAAGGCAAGTACAGCCCTGGAGAACTTTGTTGACAGTCTTCCTTCTCTTCTTTCAGTGAGCAGGGCAGAGACATCAGACATACCACGGGGGGTGGAGCCAGCACTGTGGGGGGTGGGCACAGTCCTATTCAGTTCCCAGGTGCAACTCTTCCCTCCCATCTAGATTCAGATCTCCCTATTCACCACTGGGCTGACTCATTCTGTCTCCTGGAATCCCACAGCCCTGTCACTCAAACTCCAGACAATGAATACACAACCTCGCAGAGGCGGACTTAAATGGTTAGGCAAGCAAATACCTACTTTCTAAAAGTGGTATTTGCAAACACAGAATATTAAAATAAACTTCACTAAAAGATGTATTTTATTATTCTAAGTCCAGGCATACTAAACTCGAATTTCTACCATGTTCTCTGAATCTGTTAGGATTATAGCAGCCCATTCTGGTCTATGGATAACAGGTAGCCTTGCAATAGTGAAAAACTAAAATGGCTGTAATTCACTATTAGGACATGCCACACACATCAGGGTGTGTCCTACCTTATACTTACAATGCACCCTGCGTGGGCCTACCATAGGGGTGACTAATATGAAGAAAAGGGATGGTTTAGGGACTGGCAAGTGGGTGAACTTGTCCAGTCAGCATGACAGTTCCAGCCTGCACGGAGGCTCTGCAATGGCAGACCTTAGACACATTTTACAAGGCCGCTTCTGTGGGTGGCACAACCAGTGCTGCAAGCCCACCAGCAGCATTTGGATTTACACACCCTGGGCACACTCAGTGCACTGTTCTAGGGTCTGACAAGTAAATCAAATAGTCAATCATGGAATCACCAATAAATGCATTCTTTTACAGTAGGGAGAGCATATGCACTTTAGCACTGATCAGCAGTGGTAAAGTGCCCAGAGTCATTGAACCAACAAAAACAGGTCAGAGAAAATATAGGAGGAAGGCACAATGTTCAGGGATGACCCTGCAAAAAGGGCCAAGTCCAACAGCCATGCTCTGTTAAATATAATGCTCACTTTCACTTTCACCCTGACTACAACAAGGCAGATGAATTGTTACAAATATATAAATGATGATATACGGCACGACGTGAGGTACTACCATTGTAACCATAGAGCCAATAGGCCACCAACGGATAACACTGGCAAAATACCATGGGTGGGGAGTGTACCTCGGAGGGAGGCAATTGATGATAATGGGTGGATAGGGTATTTGATAATATATGCTTTCGTGACAAATGTCACTGGGTCAAATTCTGTGCAAGGACCGTAGGTTAAATCAACGTTCCTCAAATTCACTTTATGCTCCTAAGGATAAAGGAAAAACGGCCACCCCTTGTTTCAAGAAGATTTGTGGACTAAAAGGCCCCAAAGTCAAAAGGAACAATAAGGGGCTCATTAGGATTGCGGATTTTCTGCATCCTCTGGGCCGGCGGAAGCCACCGCCGGCCTGGAGGATGCGGAAAATCCGCTGCGGACCCACCAAAGACCCACCGCCACATTAGGATGGCTGGTGGGTCCTGGTTTCAGTCCGCTGCTTTTCCGCCGTGGTTGGCTTACAACCGCTGCGGAAAAGCTCTAATATGGTGGCGGTGTCTCTCAGACACCGCCAGCCATATTAGGATGTGTTTAAAAAAATGCTTTTCCGCTGCGGGTTTTCCGCCGTAAAAAAGCATGTGGAACTTCACTGCAGGGGCCCGTTGCTGCCCCCCTGGGTGAAGGGGGGGTGGGGGGTGCACATGGGGGGTACCTATGGTACCCCCCTGTATTTGTATGCAGAAATCAGCAGGCACCGCACGGTGCCTGCCGCATTCTGCATGCAAATGCAATGTATGCATTTTTACCATTGCGGCGGGTGCAGCTTGAAGCCGCACCCGCCGCAATGGTAAAAATAGAGGATGTGACTGCCAGGGTGGCAGTCACATCCTAATTTCACAGGAGGGAACTCCGCAGGCCATGCGGAGATTCCCTCCTACTCAGAGGTCGCGGACGGACGCAAGTCCGCCGCGATCCTAATGGGCCCCTAAGTCTTTATCCTGAGGAAAAATAATAATGTCCAAGAGTTCGTATATGTGTTGTTGTTGAAAATTTCTTCTTTAATTCCAAATGTTCACTTTGTATTGCAGTAGAATCACATCCAATAGTATATCAACACACTGGGTTGCTACAGTCACAGCCAAAAGTGTAGCCAACACAGGTTTTGTCATTGGGGCAACACCCATTGACTTCCTCAGGGCAAAAATTAAATAGGAAGATTATCTGTCCATCCAAATGCAATGTAGTCCGTATTTATCCATACAGAGACCTAGGTCTCCAAAACGATCTTCACTGTAATATGGTATGTTAGAGAGTCTTACAAAGCAACGGAGAGTGATCCAAGTAAAAGTTTTGGTGTCTCTCCTTTGAATTAAAAACCTCGATTAAAAATCATTCTTTGTTACTCTTCTTCCCGGGGATTTCTCAATTTTTCACTGCATTTTTGTTCATCTAGAATTATTTATTCTTCACCCTTGCCTTTGCTACTCAGTCACCATTTGAGTTTTATTTTCGCTTCATCCAGTCTTCACTATGAATAGAATACTAGTAGCATCCATCCATCCATTCAAACATGGCTATCTTTCCCCAACATAAAGATTCATTTGTCATTTTAACCACCCATCCATCCTTGCTTTGACCCATCAAACTGCCCGGAGGATTCCTTTAACCCATACACTTTCACCCATGCAGGCAGGCATAATTTATTTCACCTTTCACCCATCCTTCACCTACCCCTGTGCATGCATCCTATCAGTCACCTATATGCATCCTTTAACCCACACATCCTTCTCTGCCAGTCATATTACATTTCACCCGTCCTTCCACCTTCCATCCATCTGTTCCAGCAACCCATCAAGGTCTGAATCTTCTTCATAAAGCTTTCTCTGCTGAGTTGAAAATAGAGGAGGACATGAGTTACTCAACTCCCACTATATATGCTAATTAAGGCTAAGTAAAGAGGAGTGTCTTCAACTGTTCACA
This sequence comes from Lissotriton vulgaris, assembly GCF_964263255.1. NCBI lineage: Eukaryota > Metazoa > Chordata > Amphibia > Caudata > Salamandridae > Lissotriton > Lissotriton vulgaris. Next base: position 209,313 of record NW_028252413.1, read on the forward strand.
ACTTTGTTTCACTCTCAGCAGTTAAATGTACACCCTTGCAGCGAGTATATAAATTGTCAATAAGTACGCAATATGACTTACCACCACCGGCCACTGCAGCTGGCTCACACCTTGCAGCTGCTGCATCTGTTGCTACCTGGATGGCTATGCCCTCCCCGCTAGCCCCGGCACTAGTGGTCAGCGCAACTAGAAAAAACATTAAACATTAAACATTTTTAGATGCCATATGATGCCATATGCGCCTCCACCTATTTATTTTCTCCGTAGCAAAATTGAAAATACATACACCATAGGAATCACTAGCAATTCTGGTACAGCCACATTATGTCCCATCAAAAATAATAAAATATCCAGTTGGGCATTTTGTTTTGTTGGTGGCAATTTTTGAAAAGATTCTCAAGAAGAGAGGCAACCTGGAAGGGACTGAGGTGAGTGGCTGGAACTAATGATGATTCTGAGTTATTTAAAAGAAATTAGAGTGGCCAACTGGCCGGACAAACGGACATAAAGTCTTCTTGGTTGGCAAATGTATGGTGCCGTCCTCCTCATATTTCCTTTCAGCCATGGTGCATGGTACTCTTCACTATCAACTGCTGCTAATAATACTTGGCCTAGATAAGAAAAAGACACACGAGGAGTGTTTTTCCTGGGACCGGAAGGCACCTCCAGCTCTCTCACCCACCTCGGACAACCTCTTAGTCTTGCCCCTGGATGCTGATGTAAGCCATAATTAAAGAGACAAGAAATAATTGTGTACAAATAAGTAATCTCTGAAACAACATTTTTGGACAGGAAACAGCAATTGCAATAATATTGAACTCTCCTAACTCATATCTATTCCTAAACCTACCTAGCCCACCTATTCCAAAGACTTTGGGATAAATTGCAGCAAATGATATTTGCTTTCCAGTTCCGATCTCATTCGCAATGATTCGCAACCCCCTTAGACTGGTCAATTCACTAAGTCTGCATTTTGTCTTTAAAATACATAGATGGATGCATGTAAACACCAAATTGGTTGGTTGCTTGTCACTTTACGAGCTACAAAAAAATGATTCTAAGACCTGAAGTGAGATGACGTGCGCCACTAAATACTAATACTAACTACCACTATCTTAGTGACAGGACAAAGGAAAGGAGTCTCACTCTAGTCTGCATTACTTAACTTAAGAAGTAATCAGCCCAAGCGAGCACAAAGTTGCAAGCAAGTACAATTAGGTAGCGCCGAGCACCTGCCTAGAAGATTAACAATCACATAAATAAGATTTGTAAATGTAACTTACCTGCATGTGAGCAGCCTGCTTGCTATTTGGGAAAAAATATTAGCCATAACATAGAACACAAAAGTGATAATAATATTAATATTTAGCTACTCACCAAGCTCCATGACCTCAACCCCTACCAGGTCCAGCAGGTCCTGCTCTCGGTCCAGGATGTCAGACGACCAGTGCGTCAGCTGATTGTGGGTGCGCACGACCCCAGAGCAGCGATACACTGTCCGGCACACCCTCAACCCATCGCTGCAGGTGCTCCCGGAGTCCGTACCCGGACCCAGGCCTGCCGCCTGCTGCAAGGGTGGAGGAGAGGGCGCGCTGAACAAACAAAACCAGTGCTGTCACCTCCACCTCTGAAAATAAGGTCCATCAATCAAGTAAGGTAGAGGCTCAGGTCAGGAGGCAGGCAAGCAGGGAACTTGGTTTCAGAAGACAGACAGGCTGGAGGCTCTGGTTCTGAAGGCTGGCAGACTGGAGGTACTGGCTCTGACGGCAGACAGGCCGGAGGATCTGGTACTGATGGCAGGCAGGCTGTAGGCTCTGGCTCTAAAGGCAGACAGTCTGGAGTCTCCGGCTCTGAAGGTAGACATGCATGAGGCTCTGGTACTGATGGCAGACAGGCTGGGGGCCGAAGCTCAGAAGGCAGCAAGCTGGCTAAAGACTCTGGACCTAAAGGCAGCAGGCCGGCTGGGAACTCTAGCTTTAAAGGCAGCAGGCCGGCTGAGGACTCTGGAGACTCTAAAAGCAGCAGGGTAGCTGAGGACTCTGGAGACTCTGCAAGAAGACAAACTGATGGTAGAGAGGCACAAGGATGACAGGTTTTAAACTCTGGGAATGGTGGTAGCTAATGAGTATTGGATTGCCTGTTGTCAGTAGTGACATCTTCACCATTCCTTAGCACAATAAAGCACGCTGAAGCTCTTTCTTTGGGATGTCTAAGAATAGTGGTTATCTTATAGTCTCTGATGATCAGACTTCCTTTAGCTTTTGGCAATTCACATCTCCTAGTCAGAGGAAATAGGTCAGAGATTTCTTCGTCATGGGAGATTTTTTTCAATTTCTTCTGCCTTACAAGGTGGGAGAAATGGAGCAGAGCCTAGAGTACTATTATTTCCTGACTTCTCAATATCTGGTGTGCTTGAAGGCGAGAGAGCAAACAAGCGGTCAGAGTTCTCAGTGAGGAGGTTAGCTTCAGTCGCTTCAGTTAGATCAAGAGCGTGGACTGAGTCACAGTATGTTGTCACAACAGCGATTATATGGGGCACTGGTTCAGGTTTTGTATGTATGTCAATGGCATTTGTATGTGATACCCCTGGGTGCAACTGACCTCACTACCAGGAAGAGAAAGCAAAGAAATATTTTGTGTTTTTCTTGTCATCTGGGGTTCCTTAAAAGTGAAGGGACACATCTTAGATGTTGCGCCTATGTGTAGTTCATCACTAGAAGATAGAACATCAAAGGAGGTAGCAAATACAAAATTCAAACAAACACTTTCATTACCTGCACTTTGAGACAAGGCACCATGGCTATTTTGAGTGGAACCTGGGTTGTGAGCCACAGTATTATTCACACATTACTAGACCAGATATTAGGGGACCGCAAAAGAGAGCACAAGGTTTCATTCTCCATTTCCAAGGAGGCTTACATAGATTTAGAAAAGTAGTCTTGTACAGGGGTTTTAGATTCTCACATGAACTCCAAGTTATAGCTTTTTAACAGAGGCCAAAAAAGTTTATTTTTTTGTTGTAATTCCTGAATCTTAGATTTAATAATATCCTGTGATGAAGGTAGATCTTTCTCTACAAGGATAGAGGTAGACTTGGCAACTTCACAACAAGCAACAGAGCTACACCTTGGATTTTGTTCAAACTGGCTATTAGCCGACTGTGTTCTAGCAGGTCTTTTCTCTCTTTTTGTTAAACTGATTATTGTTTACTTTGAATGTGGTGTTAAACATTGTCTCTTTAGTATAAGGGATGGTGATTTTTACTGTGTCACAAGACTGGGCTATGTCATTCAAATGGAAAACAGAGGATATGAAATGTATCTGCTTTTTTCTTTGTCTGTTGTTTGGTTAAACATGCTATTTTATAACCATTTCCACCAGACATGCGAGAGTCAGAACTCTTGTTCAGAAAACAGAGTAAGGTATTGTTCTCCTTTTGCAATGCTGACGCAGTCCTTCAATCAGGATCAGAGCAGAAGATTAAGTCAGAATCTGGCAAAGATGTGTTTGAGAGCTAATAAGCAAAATATTCAGAATGTAAATGTCTATTTCTCCTAAGAAGATTCTATGTCTCAGGAGTAGGGTTAACATTCTCAAGTTTTAAAGTACAAACTAAATGCCTTTCATTGTTGGACACTGGGGAACTGCCTTGCACAAACTTAAATGAAGCACCAGTGCTTATCTTTCTTAAATATTTTATTAGGATACACCTTCAATAATTTCACACACAATTGTAACAGAAAAATGGTAGCTGAACGAATATAAAGAAACCTCACAAGTGACTCTGGAAATGTGGGTTGGTCATTCCGTCAGGACTATCTGGGACTATGTCTGGAACACAGTCAGGGACTTGGATAAAGACTGGTGGCTGGGTAGAAAAAGTAAGCAGAAAGAGGAGTATAGAAGTGCCCAGGATCACACAGAGTCAGACAATAAAAGAGATTCATAGAGGAAGCCTGCACAAGGGAGCAAGATGGTTAAGACTCAGAAAGTCGAAAAACCTAAACAAGTGACACTGCACTTGTTGCCTGGCCGCACAGCTTCAATTCAAATTCAACACTTAATCGTATATTATACACTGTTGCAAAATTTAGAATTCTAAGTTATCATTCTGTTATTTATTCAGTTAAAGATTCAGTCTCTCAAATGCTGTTTTTCTCAGTTAAACAATCAATAACAAAAATATATTAGTTTTCAACAACATCCAATTTTCTCAAAAGATAGCGAACAGAGTATCTTGTATTATTCATTGAAACGCAATTTCCTTGAATATTCTTTTGATGGAGATGCCCAATGCATTTCGGGATAAGAATTACATTTTTCAGGGGCCTCTTTAAATATAAAAACACAAATACTTGATTGTAAATATTCTCTACGGTGTACAGGGAAGACCACCCCAACCCAGTTATTTTAGACCAGAGAAACAACAGGCAATGAGATAAAAATTCACTGGAAAGTGATCATGATTGTGGTACCAGTCATGAACAAAAACATGTGACAATGAAACCGTGTGAACCAGAATTCCAATGAAATCCTAAACAATTGGCAAAAGAAGATGCAGTGTGTAGCTCTAGCCGCCTGAAAATATGTGCACCAAACACCACATGAACCACTGCGATGTGCCACTGCTTTGATGTGTGAAAAGACACTTACTGGATGACTATACAACCTCCAGCTGCCAATGAATTAAGACTTTCACAAATGTGAGATCACACGAACGTAACCTGAGAGAAACGACAAGAAATTCACGATACAGAATCAGTAGTAACAGCAGTTTTAGATTAACCAAGTCTAGAAGAGGATCATAGAAGGAACGTTTCCCTAGTATTTTTAGATCTGTCCGCTGCCTTCAACACGGTTGTTCATAGGATTTTCATTACGAAGGCATATCCTTTGAGTGAATAAGGTCCTTTTTCGAGGTTTGAACAGTCAGTGAAACTCAGAAACATCACCCACAAGGCAACTGGTCTTGAATGTGAGTCCCTCAAGGCTCCTCTCTGTAACCTCCCTTGTTTAAGTTATATATGAAACCTTTTATTGAGGCCCGGACAACTTTTGGATGCAGCGTATATAGTTACACAGGTGGTTCTCAACTATTTTTCCAAATGGACAGCATCCCTAACTATCACATACATTTTCAGAACACCATGAGATTCATTGCAAACTGGATGGCAGGTAATCAGTTAAAGCAAAATACTAACAAAACAGAGTTAGGTTTGCTGAAAAATAAGACCCACATTTGGAGTCACAACTATTGACCTGGTGAACTTGGTCCAGTACCCACTTCTTCACTCTCCACCAAGATTCTTGTGGTAGAGACACATGGCAACATTACACTTAACTCCTAGATAGGGGCTGTAGTAATAAATAGTCCCTTTTATTAAAACCTTTTGAGGAAAATTGCACCTTTGTTGTCCTTCGATGCCAGGGAATTAATTGTTACTTCAGACATCAACTCCAGACTTGACTATGCTAACGCAGGGTTATCTCGTACTGCCCTGCATAAACAAAAGATTATTCAAAACGAAACAGCACAGCTAATTTTTCTTTCGCCCCGGGATTCACATTCACATTCTATACCTTTATTTGAGAGAGCTGCTTGCTTCCAGTACAGAAGCATAACTGCTTTAAAATAAGCATATGGGGCAGATTTACAAGGCCATTGCGCCACTTTTGTGTCACTTTTCCCATGTTAAAAATGACGCAAAAGTGGCACAAGGGCCTTGAAATTAAGCCCCATGGTGTTTAAATGCCTAAATAATACCGGCCCTTTCTTCCCGGTGAGATTTATACCCTCTCTAAATCTAAGATCTAGCCGGACAAACCGCCTTGCAATACCGAGATTTTGGCAACAGAGATCAGGAGGTTAACGTTTTTCAGTAGTGGCCTCTTCTACATGGAATACCTTAAAATTTGAGGAGTACCATGGGACCTTTTGCGGAAAGTTGAAAACATGGCTATTCAAACAGGCATATGAAATTAAGTTAATTTCAACTAGGCCTTAACCGTTCCAGGTATTTCTAAGTGCCAAGAAACCTTTGGTGAACATGTGCTCTACAGGTATCAACAGCATAACAATAGCATAACAAAGATTACAGTGTTTTGCAAATTCCAACTTTTCTGAATTACGGAACAATAATTTGGAAGTTTGTACGAATAATAATTAGCTGTAAAATTGTGAAAGTATAGCTGCAATTCTGAATCTCCTAAAATATGTAAATACTCAAGTTATTTGGGAACATATTTTAGGATTACTTAAAGCAACTGGTTAAGGAATGCGTGGCTCAATCAAATGTGTTTGATCGGAGATGGCACTGTAGCTGAGAGTTTGCCTATTGGGAGCGCTAAGTGTTTGATAATAATCAATGTCAGGAGGGTTTGTAAGTTTAACAATGCTCTATCATTACATGGACAATGGTTGTTCATCATTATTGAGTATCAGTTGCAGAAGTAATCAGGGTGCAGCATGGTCAGTAAAATTGGGGGGGGGGGGTAAACTTCAGATTTTCCGAACAACTACTATGGCATATCATAGCAAAAAACATACATGAGAAGCAGGGCATGAAGGAGTTTAAGGGGCAGTGGAAAGGGAAAGCGGTGCTGATTCTTAGGGGTACTTAAATCACAATATTTTGTACAACAACTAACATTTTTTAAACTTCAAAACAGAGAGGAGAGTGTATGTGTGTATGTGTTAGCACGTGTGTGCATGTAAAAATCACAAGTGAAATCTGACGGGCACCTCACCATACCTGACTATAAATGACTGAAAGCACTTGTACCGAACTATGTACTAGAGAATGCATTTATTAGGGGGGTATGACACCCCAAACACCTTCCTAAAGCTACACCCCTGGAAGTAATTAAAGAACATAATATAATCATTGATAACATTAAAACAGAAACCACTACTCTAGCATCTACTGACAAGCTATAACACTCTTCATTAGTGGATAAAGTTCTTCCTTCCCTAAGGGCTAAATACAATAGGGGAAATAGTTTATCATTAATATAATAATTGAGGATTCAACACATAGGAAAGAACAGATAAAGAGATACAAGGGAAAAATGCAGAGGTAAGTAATTTTTTTTTTTTTTTTTTAAATATATTTTTATTGCAGGAATCAGTAAATCAATACAGTAGCGACCAGCATTGTATTATGAACAACATATACAAAATAAAGCCCACCGACCCCCCTCCATAACGTTTGTACACAGCCAATTAGCCCATATCCCTGGGGTTGGGCGGCAAATGCAGCTGGGGTCAGTAGAATGCTGGAGCCGGTCCGGATAACACACTGTCCGTCATCTGCTTTTCTAAACAAACCCAAAACCCCCAAAATAAACCCCCCCCTCGAAACACCCATTAACTATGAAACCCCCCCTCCCCCCCCCCCCACCATCAGCGACAGGGAGCTCATCAACATAGGATCCACTGCTTGACCCACGGGGAAGGTAATAGTGCTGTCAATGCTAATGTTTAACGGGACTCGGGGCGAGTTGCTTCTTCACTTTCGGAGTCGCTGGGGGTACAATAATCCCTGAGGGCCTGCACCAGTGTTTCCCACTCCAACGCGGCCTCCTGCGCCTTCTCATTACCCTGCCTCCAAGCCAGCTGGTATCTTAGCGCGCTCTCACCCACCGCCCATTTCAGAAGCTCACTGTGCCATCTGCTGCCTGCAGGACCAGCTCGTGCCTTCCAGTTCCTGGTCACCTCTCGCTTAGCAAGTAGGAGCCCCAGGTCGATAAATTTACTGGAGATTTTATTCCGGGGGGTATGGGGGAACCAGTGCAAGAGCCCTACCGCCACATCGAATGATAAGTGCCTCCCCGTCACCTCCTCCAAAGTCGTCGCTACCTCCTGCCAGTAGGACGTCAGTCCTGGACAGGCCCATAGCATGTGTAGGAGGTCCGCCTCCTGAGCCGGGCACCTAGGGCATTCCGCTGAAGCCGTGGCAAAATAACGCCTGATCTTTACCGGGGTCAGGTACGCTCTATGGAGAACATAATAGTGGACCAGTTGGAAACGGGCGCTACGTGTACCCTTCCAGGCACGCCTCACCAACTGAGCCCAGGTCGTCTCCGGGATCTCTCTACCAATGTCCTCTTCCCAGCCGGACTTCAATGTGGTGAGAGGAACCAACCCCTCGGTTATCAACCTGCCGTATAGGCAAGTGACCGCCTTCACCGTGCCCGCCGACATCATTACGTACTGGCACACCTGAGACAATTGGGGTTCCTCTAGCCCGTTCTGCCAGTGCGCCTGAATCGCTCGCACAATGGCCGAGTGCAGCAGAAAGTCGCCCCGGGGGATCCCAAAGCGGTCAATGAGATCCTGAAAGGACAGGAGCGCTCCGTCCTCGTACAGGTCCCCGACGAGCTGTAAACCGGAATCCTCCCAGTCCGCCAATCGTGACCAATCTCCTCCGTGGGGGAGGGCCGTCAGCATCCCCAACGGTATTTCAGGCGCATATGGCGTCCGTAGGTGGCCTCTGGCGTGAGCCCGATTCCAACATAGTCGGATAGTCCGCTCCTCCATCGACAAGTCCCGTAGGACCAAGCGTTGTCGCAGCGCGATGAAGGAGAGGACGTGCCTGGCCATACCCGTCCCTCTACCGTCTTCCGGGCCTCTGAATTCCCTGGCTATCTCCTGGGTGTAGGTCTGGAGCTGCGCCGCCAGATAGTACTTCTCAAAGTCCGGCACAGCGAGCCCCCCCTCATCCTTCGGCCTCATCAGGGTATTGAGGGCCACCCGCCGCCGGCCCGTTCCCCAGAGGAACCCGACCACCATAGAACGCAGGCGACGAAACGTGGCCGGTGGGACCCAGATCGGCAAAGTTCGGAAGTAATACAATAGCCGGGGGAGCGCCACCATTTTGAGCAGGGCGATGCGTCCCGCCACTGAGAGCGGCAGCGTGGCCCAAAAATCCATGCAACCTCGGAGTGCTCGCATGCAACGGGCAATGTTCCCATCTAGGAGGTCGGGTTGGTCGTGGTACACAAATACCCCAAGGTATTTAAAGCAGTCGGGCTCCCATCTGATCTCCTTACTTAGCGCAGGAGCGGGGGTACCCCTGCGTACCGGGAAGAGGCAGGTCTTAGACCAATTCACTTGGAGGCCTGAGACCGCTCCGAACTCCGTTAGCGCTAATTCCGCTCCCCGCAAAGCGTCGACCGGATCCTCCAGGAAGAGCAACAGGTCGTCCGCATATAGCGAGACATATTGCGGGCCCGCCGCCGTCCATAAGCCCGTATAGTGGGCTCCCGAGCGAAGGTGCATCGCCAGTGGCTCCACCGCTAGTGCAAAAAGAAGCGGGGATAAGGAGCACCCCTGCCGCGTGCCACGCTCCACCGGATATCGCGATGAAATCAAAGGGCCCGATCTAACCCTGGCCGAAGCGGAAGCGTAGAGGACTGCAGTCCATTTGACAAATCCCTCCCCGAGGCCGAATCTCCGTAATACCGTGCATAGGTAGTCCCACTCTAGGCTATCAAAAGCCTTCTCCAGGTCCACCGACAAGACTACCGGGGACGGGGCATCCACGAATGGTTCCCCAAGCAAGCGGACCAACCTTCGGATGTTCATAGTCGTATTCCGCCGTGGGATGAAACCGGCCTGGTCCTCGTGCACTAGGGAACTCATATGTCCCAGCAGCCTCGAGGCCAAGATGCTGCTCAATATTTTGTAGTCCACCGTCAACATTGATAGAGGACGGTAGGACCCCGGGTCAGATGAGTCTCGGCCCGGTTTGAGGAGAGGAACCACCAACGCCTCACACATCGAGCCAGGGAGACGACCCAACCTCTTCGCCTCCCTGTAGACCACCAGTAACCGAGGGGCCAAGAGGTCAGCGTAAGCTGCATAGAACTCCACCGGAAGGCCATCTAGGCCCGGGGTCTTGTTCCTCGCCATCCGTTTGATGGCCCCGCGGATCTCCCCCAAGTCGATATCAGAACCCAGGGTTTCCGCCACTGCCTGTCCTACTGTGCGGAGTTCCAGTGGGCTAAGATAGTTATCAAGCCGGTCTGGGTCACGTGCGGAGCGACTGCGGTATAAACTTTCGTAGTAATGCCGGAAGCAACTAAGAATCTCCGGTTGGGTGCACACCTCGGTTCCATCTGCCCTACGCATATTTGTCGTCGTCTGGGACTGGCGCGTAGGGTTGGCCAACCACGCCAGCAACGCACTCGACCTGTCTCCCTCCGCAATGGACCGGACCGTATAGGCCTTATAATCAAAACAGCGGAGCCGTTCGACCTCCACCGCTACCTTCTCCCTCGCCTCTACCGTTTGTGTTTGCAATTCCGGGTGTCCGGGGCGGCTAACTTCAAGCTCACGGAGTGCCCGGTCCGCTGTGTCTAAATCAGTCAGGATAACACGCCTCATGCCCACCTTCTTAGAGATACAGTAGCCCCTCACCACTACCTTAAAAGCGTCCCAATCGAACGCCCTAGTACTCGCGGAACCGCCGTTGGACGCAAAATAATCCGTGATTCTCTCCCCTAGGTCCGCCTTGAAGACACTGTCCTCGAGGATCTCGGGGCGCATCTTCCAGGTGGGTACTGCCGGCGTCCCGGGGAACCAGCGAATGTCCAGCAGGAGGGGGTTATGGTCCGAGATGGTCCGCGATAAGTACTCTGATCGGACCGCTGCCGAAACTAGTTCGGGCGAACCAAGAAAGCCATCTAGCCTGACATGCAGCTCATGGAGGCTCGAGAAGTATGAATAATCTCTAGACGCGGGGTGATGCGCCCTCCAAATGTCCGTTAAACCCCAGCGGGTCTGCCAATCTTGACGACCCTTAGCCGTACGCCGGATCGGGGAATCGGGGAGCGGGGATGCGAGCGGTCTATGTCCACATCCACTACGGAGTTAAAGTCTCCCCCCAGCAGGAGGGGCCCGGCGAAAAAGTGGGCCAGCGAGCCCGATAACCTGGAAAGGAAGGCAGTCTGGTCTACATTAGGAGCATACACACAGCAAACGTTCAGGTCCCTCCCTCCTAGAGTGCCTGAGATGGCCACGAAACGCCCCTCTGGGTCCAACACTGTCCTCGTGACCTGGAAGGGGACTCCTGCCCTAATCCATATTAGCGCCCCCCTGGCATAAGCAGAGTATGCCGTGGAAAAGACCTGCCCTCGCCACCTACGCTGAAGCGCCGCCCCTTCCGCCTTGTTCAGATGCGTTTCCTGCAGCAGCGCCATTTGCACTCCCCTACGCACTAAATAAGCATGGACCTTGTGACGCCTGGACATAGTGTGAAGCCCCCTCACGTTCCAAGTAACACATTTCAAGTTAGCAACATCAGCCATTGTCCCAGAGTGTTCTTGCACAGTCTCCCCGTTCGGGTCCCCACAAAGAAAAAGCATCAATCCTCCCAGCGCTGATGGCGGCCATTTTCCCCAACCAAAACCAAACCACCCAAAAACCAACAAGGCCCCCCCCCAACCACCCCAGAACAGGACCCAAACTGCACCATCTAGATCCCATCCAAACCTCGACGTATATCAACCCCAAAACCCCCACTAGTCCTACGGTCGCCACCGTAGGAAGGCCTTATGGGCCAGGTGCGGGCTGGGCGGAGGCAGTGGGCCCTCGTCGCCCAGGCTACCAGGACTATAGCAAGCCCCCCCCGGTGTCACAACCTTCCGGGGCAAGAGCAGAGGCCCCCCAACCCTCTCTCCTTCGTTGTCAGCAATAAAGAACGGCAACCGCCTCCCCCCTGCCGGGCCCCCACCCAAAACAAGGCAGCATACCCCGTTACCCTTGTCCGTCCAGAAGGTCCTCCACCGATTTCGGTGTGATCACCGGTGTATGGGTACTGTCTGCCACTGAATCCTCCGAGTCCGATGGTGCCCCCTGAGCACCCGGGTTTTCTTCCTCCTCCTCGATGGCTTCACCTCTTGCTCCCGACAGTTCCGACAGAACTTCCAACACTCCCCTCCGCTCCGATGATGTCTCCGCAGTCGAGGGCCCTCCCGTGCGGCCGCGGCGATTCCTGACCCTCTTGGATCGCCTCCTTTGTTCCGGCTCATCCTCCTGTTGGGTCGAGGCGCCAAAACCATCTTTCCCTGTCCGATACAGTTCGAGCCAGTCACAGACCTCCTCCGGGGTGTCGAAGAACTGGGTTTTGTCGTCGACAATGACGCGGAGCTTTGCAGGAAATAGGAGTGAATATTGGATGCCCTCACTCCTGAGTTCGCGCTTAACCGCCAGGAAGGAGAACCGCTTGCGCTGCGTCTCGTAGGTGTAGTCAGGGAAGATGTTCACCTGACTGTTCGCAACTTGGAACGGGCCATTGTGCCTGGCGGCATTTAGGATCAAGTCTCTGTCCCGAAAATGTAGCAACCGCGCCACCACCGGCCTTGGGGTACGTCCCTGCTGTGGGGGCCGTGCTGGGACTCTGTGGGCCCGTTCTAGAGTGTAGAAGGAGGACAGACCCTCCGGGACCACCGTGTCTCGGAGCCAGGACTCCAAGTATCGCACCATATCGCCATCCTCGACTTTTTCCGGCAGGCCCACCACTCGAATGTTATTCCTCCTGTTGCGGCCTTCCGCATCTTCCGCCCTCCGTTCGAGGGTCTCGATTCGGGATAAGGCATCCTTTATCGTCGCAGCCAGGGTTCTCTGCGCCGGTTCTAAAGTTTTCACCGTGCCCTCCACCTCCTTGACCCGGTCCGAGAGTTTACCATGGTCCGCCCTAAGGAGGCCCAGGCCCGTCGCCACCTGAGCAATGTCCTGTTGGAGGGCCGACCGAGTAGCCTCTATTGCCTCCAGTACACGGTCGAACTGTTGCTGCAGTGGTGCGCCACCAGGTCTTTTTGGGTCTCCATGCTCTTCCTTGTCCTGGGCTTCAGAGTCCGAGGTAGTCTGGTTGGATCCCTTGGCTCCTTTAGGCTTCCCCATGCTGCCAGGGGCTCTCCGTGAGGGTCCCGGAGTAGGCGTCTCCGTGTACAGGTGTCGATCACGACCTTCCCGGGAGTTCGTTCTCACGTCGGGTATGGGCGATCTCCTTCTCCAGAGCCTGTGGAGACTCCGCCGCTTCGGCTCACGCCACCGCCACGGCGTCCGAGGGCACCGATGAGGGGGCGGAGACAACCGTCGCCGGGTCAGGCAGGCCCGTTCACCCACTATAGCTCTGGGGTGAGGGCCACCAACTCCCTCGGTTGATCTGTGGCGCCAGAGTGTCGCGCCTCCCATGTAGTTGGACTGGCCAGGAAATCGTAGCTAGTTGCGGAGTCGCAATGCGGACCACCGCCTGGATCAGAGGGCACCCGCACTCGGTGCCCTCTAGTACGTGGGCACCCGCCCGGTCGTCTAATCGAGTATGAACCCGTTGCAGAAGGTCCGAACCTGTCAATGTCCAATGTCTCAAACAACCGAGGATGGTGAAGCCGGGTGCCAGTCGACACTCGCGAGACCACTTCAACTCAGTAGTTTCGATCAAGGGGACAAAGGAGTCCGGGCGCCATGTTGGGTCGCACTCCGCAACTCCACAAACTTCGGCATTTCTTCGGAGTAACCCCCGTCCAAACTCCACCAAGGCCCCCGGCAGGGTGTCGTCGTCTCGCTCAACCGAATGCGGGGTCTGGGGTGCCCCTCAGCCTCCGATGTTCAGGATAATCTCGGGCTTAGTCCCGGAGCCGAGCTCTCAGGCGACCATCGCCATCGGCGCCCAAGCCACGCCCCCCTGCAGAGGTAAGTAATGTGCTTAAACTGTGATATGAGAAAAACAATTTGGATATGCCACAGGAAACATACTTCAGCATACCAAGAAACCACACCTCTGGTACATGTATCTAAAATAAGAGACTCTAGACGCTACTAGACACAGTTTTAGATGGGTGGAGATTAAACTGCTTTTGCTAAGATCTACTCAGATTTTTATTAAAGTGAAATGGTATTACATAAACTCATTTCTTGAAAAACAATTTTCATCCAAGGACATTATGGAATTAATTTAAAAACTCTGGACAATCACCAAAGAGAAAAGCGATACAAAAGGAGATGATGGACGGAGCGTTTGAGCAAATCAAACACTCACCCCCAGTCAACTGATCTGGGTTTAATCCATCACCATTCTTTAGCTCACTCAGCGACCCCAGTTCAGAAATGGCCATATGCAAATCAGTCTGACCCTGTGCCTCACGGGAACAGTCCAGCCCGAACTGCCAAGCCATGTCTTCCCTGGTCCATCACCTGTAGCTTTTGCATTTGTCACCCCGAGTGGGATGAGTATGCTCAGACGTGAGTCCCATGCACTCCACACCACTGGATTCAAGCAAGCCGGGCTGAAGACGGCTGGAATGCCAGAAACCAGTCCTCGGAAGCTTGTTTCCGGTCCAGGGAAGGCATGGCATGGCAGTTCGGGCTGCACTGTTCCCATGAGGCACAGGGTCTGACTGATTTGCATATGGCCATATCTGAACTGGGGTGGTGTGGAGTGCAAAAAAACTATGGATTTTGGCCCAGATCTCTGTACTGGGGTGATTGTATGACATTGTTCTGCATTCTGTCCATCACCTGTAGTTTTTGCATTTGTCACCCCGAGTGGGATGGGTATGCTCAGACGTGAGTCCCATGCTTTCCACACCACTGGATTCAAGCAAGCCGGGCTGAAGACGGCTGGAATGCCAGAAACCGGTCCTCAGAAGCTTGTTTCCGGTCCAAGGAAAGCATGGCTTGGCAGTTCGGGCTGGACTGTTCCCATGAGGCACAGGGTCAGACTGATTTGCATATGGCCATGTCTGAACTGGGGTGGTGTGGAAGGCAAAAAAACGATGGATGTAGGCCCAGATCTCTGTGCTGGGGTGAATGTATGATATTGTTCTGCATTCTGTCCATCACCTGTAGTTTTTGCATTTGTAACCCCGAGTGGGATGGGTATGCTCAGATGTGAGTCCCATGCACTCCACACCACTGGATTCAAGCAAGCCGGGCTGAAGATGGCTGAAATGCCAGAAACCGGTCTTCTGAAGCTTGTTTCCGGTCCAGGGAAGGCATGGCTTGGCAGTTCAGGCTGAAGTGTTCCCATGAGGCACAGGGTCAGACTGATTTGCATATGGCCATGTCTGAACTGGGGTGGTGTGGAGTGCAAAAAAACGATGCATTTAGGCCTAGATCTCTGTGCTGGGGTGAATGTATGATATTGTTCTGCATTCTGTCCATCATGTGTAGTTTTTGTATTTGTCACCCCGAGTGGGATGGGTATGCTCAGATGTGAGTCCCATGCACTCCACACCACTGGATTCAAGCAAGCCGGGCTGAAGACGGCTGGAATGCCAGAAACCAGTCCTCAGAAGCTTGTTTCCGGTCCAGGGAAGGCATTGCTTGGCAGTTCAGGCTGGACTGTTCCCATGAGGCACAGGGTCAGACTGATTTGCATATGGCCATGTCTGAACTGGGGTGGTGTGGAGTGCAAAAAAACGATGGATTTAGGCCCAGATCTCTGTACTGGGGTGAATGTATGACATTGTTCTGCATTCTGTCCATCCCCTGTAGTTTTTGCATCAATCACCAAAGAGAGACAGAGGATAATGGACCTAGCCCTTTCTGCAGGGTCACCCCCAAATAATGTGCCTTACTCCCTCCTGGTTTCTGAACCTGTTTAAGTTGGCTTTTAGCACACTGTGCACTTTACCACTGCTACACAGTGATAAAATGCTTGTGCTTTCGCCTTTAAACATGGTAAAATTGGCAAGTCCCTAGTAAAATGGTACTACAGGTACCCAGAGACTGTAAATTAAATGCTACTAGTAGGTCGGCTACATGTATCATCCCACTCACTTAAGGAGCCCTTCATAGCATGTTCCAGGCCTGCCATAGTAGTTTAGATGTGCAGTTTTAAACCACCATTTCAACCGGACAAGGCCTAACCTTTGTTTTTAATACATGTAAGTCATCCCTATGTCAGGCCCTAAACAGCCCATAGGGCAGGATGTGTGGTATTTAAAATATTGGACATGTAATGGACTTTTAAGTTTTACATGCCCCGGTAGCGAAGAACTCTCAAATTCATTTTTCACCATGGCAAGGCCTGTCACTACTGTAGAAAGACATTGGGTTACCTTATTATATTTAATAAATGATTACATTTGGTTGGTGTGAGAAGTTGGCCTGATAGGTAGTGTTTCCAATTCTGGAACCACTGGTTATCAGTCCAAACAAACCCCAAAGATGTCAGGTTGTAAGTCAACCTTGTAGACAAGCTATCCTAGTGGTAGCATGGACTAAGCAGCCTTAAAGGCTTAACTTAAGAGGTCGTGTTAAGCGAGCTGTTTTACCACATACAATCCTGTAATCAAATGAAAGGACACCACACAAGTATATATTATAAAAATATATGTATTTATTTCTAAATTACTCCCCAGTACTCTTTATGAGGAAAGGGGCACAAGCGTTAAATCAAAAGCACTGTTACACATATAAAGTTGCACAATTATGGATGAGGGCGGGTGGCCACTCAGACCATATATCAAAAAAGTGGTATAAGTAACACTTTACGAACAATGGTTAGGCCTAGGGCCTAGAGATTCGCTGGGAGCAGTCAGGACAAGCAATGAAGAAGTCGGGAGTAGCCCACAGGAGACGGGTGCAGCACGGAAAGTGCGGCGCGCACCAATGCACTGTCAATGGTGCGTAAAAGTCAATTAAAGTGAATAAAAAGATACTTCCGCTGAACCTAGGAACACAAAACTTTAAACACAGACCCTAGAGGTGTGTACCAGTGTAAAGACACCGGCGTTGCAAAGTTACCTCACCCACAGGCCGTGGGTGCACAGGGTCGAAGTGGCGTCGGGTTCTGTCACGCAGGTTCTTGGTGCTTGGAGCTGTTGCAGCTGCAGGCGCTGTGAAGCAGAAGTGTCCGGTGCGATCCAAGGGTGGATCGAAGTAGAAAAGTACCTGAAAGCAGAGGGGACAGAGTCTGGGTCACTCAGCAGTGACCAGGGTGGAACCAGGACGGAACCAGGCAATGTCGGGCGCAATCAGGCGGTTGTCGATAGGCTTCTCTCCGCTGTCACGTGGGCTCTGGGGCATCTGCGACGTCCAGGAGCAGGTCACGATCTGTCCCACGTAGGCTCTCGCCGTCAGCACCGTCGGCTTGAAGATTGTAGCAAACAGCACTTGGCAAAAGCAATCCACGCGGAACCGGGAGATTGCTTATCACTCGAACCAGGAGGGTCAGAGTGGGTGCTCCTTTTCACAGGAGCTGGTGCAGATCTGGAGCAACCAGAAAAGCAAGTCGGATTTCAAAGTTCGTCGGCACAGGGGCCACAAGCCAGCTGGCAAGTGACCGGGCCAACGCGTCGAGCGCACACAAGCAGAAGGGCCCCACGCAGCACTCGTCGAGTGTGGAGGGGTGAGCTTTGGTGCAAGTGGAGCTCGGGGCTGGGGCTTCTCAAACCCCGGTGTACAGCTTCGAGGGTCACTCGTGGGCCGCACGGTCAGCGTCTTGTGGCCTTTTCAAGATGGCGTGCCCCACGCTTCCGGTCGCCTCCACGGGTCTCAGCTCTACAGGGACTGTGGATCGGGCAGGTAGAAGGCAGGCAAGCTTGATCTCGTCGATCTCTGTCGCTCGAGTTCCGGCGGGAACTGCAACAAAGCAAGGGTCGAGGGCTGGATGGTGCCTGTTTGCACAGGGTGGTCACTCCTTGACCACAAGGGAGATTCTTCAGTCTTCTCACGTCGTGTAGAAAGTCGAAGGGTCCAGATTTCGTTTCTTATGTTTCTTCAGGATGATCTCAGGTCCGTTGGGACTGCTCCCCCTCTTATTCGAATCTCGGGGGTTGGACATCCTGCTAGGTCCCCTCCTATGGGTGGGACCCAGGAAGGGGGTGGTTACACCCCTCTCCTTTGATCCTGGCCGCGCTGGGACAGGGGCTGGGAGGCCCCAGAACCGGTTTGGCCGGATCCTGCAAGGGGCAGCCTTGTGCTCCCCAGGCAGTGTCTGGTTTCATTGAAACCTCCCTACTCCAATCCACTATCTCCTGTCTGGGGTGGTTTGACACCGCCCTGTGACAGGAAACTCTTTGTCCAGGCCTCCTCTGCCGGGTTTCGGTCAGCAGCAGGAGGTCAGACCCGTGTCTGTGGCAGGGGCATCCATTTTGTGGATCTGAGGCTCATTTTAAATCAACCGCGTTTCAGTAAAGTAACATGTCTTCTCCCTCTAGAAGGGTGGAATGCTACCCCCGTCGCCAGAACTGGCGAGGGGGTAGTATTCCAATTCGTATGACACCTTACACGACATGTTTTGATAAAGCCAAACCAAAGTTGCTATATAACCGCGAGGATTATAAGGCGCTTAAGAGTATATGGTATGGCATTATCCCGGATCAGCTTAGGGAGTTGTTCCCGTCAGCTGCAGACAGGCTCAGCTCATGCCAGAGCACCATCTCACATAAAACCACGCACTCTGCCTCCAGGATTGATGAGGCCTTCCATAGGAGTGGCTTACAGGCTATATATGTGTCCAGATATAGGTTTAGATATAGGTATACTATATCTA
The DNA here is from genome assembly GCF_964263255.1 of Lissotriton vulgaris. NCBI lineage: Eukaryota > Metazoa > Chordata > Amphibia > Caudata > Salamandridae > Lissotriton > Lissotriton vulgaris. The sequence goes on from NW_028252413.1 coordinate 227,816, forward strand.
AGCAAGGGGTGATTACACCCACTTGCCCCAGCTGAGTGATCAGCCAGTTGTGTCAATTTAAGAACCAGCCAGGGGTGGCAAAAGCTATGCTTCAGCCCCTGGTAGGCCTTGGTGGCACCTATGCCCTGGGCACCTATAGTGCATGGTACAGGGGCTGACAAGGAGTCCATTTCCAATTGTGGTATGTACCTATAGCACATGTATTACAAATTTAGAGAGAGAACAGCAGGCTGGGGGTCTGATTAGCAGGCCCACAGCCTCAGTAAGTCGAAAACCAGTGAAGCAAAAAGCAAAAATTGGGGTGACCATAGGATAGCAGACCCTACTCTCCTACATAACCCCCCCCCAAACGCAGGGACATTAAACTTAACCTTGACCAGATAAGTCTTCATGTTCTAAGTGGAAGTACCGGGAGAGACCATCTGCATTACCATGGTCAGTCCCTGGGCGGTGCTCCACTGTAAAGTCCATCCCCTGTAGGGAAATGGACCACCTGAGCAGTTTGGGATTTTCACCCTTCATCTGATTTAGCCACAAGAGGGGCTTATGGTCTGTCTGAATTAGGAAGTGAGTACCAAACAAGTATGGCCTCAACTTCTTCAGGGCCCAAACCACAGCAAAGGCCTCCCTCTCAATAGCTGACCAACGTTTCTCCCTGGGGGTCAGCCTTCTGCTAATAAAAGCAATGGGCTGGTCTTGACCATCTTGATTAAGTTGTGAAAGCACAGCTCCCACCCCCAACTCAGAAGCATCTGTCTGTACAATGAACTGTTTGGAGTAGTCAGGACTCTTCAGGATAGGTGCAGAGCACATGGCCTTCTTCAGGTCATCAAATGCCTTTTGACAGCTAACTGTCCACTGAACCTTTTTGGGCATCTTCTTGGATGTCAAGTCATTCAATGGTGTCACAATGGACCCATAGTTCTTTACAAATTTTCTGTAATACCCAGTCAGGCCCAAGAAGGCTCTGACTTGTGTCTGGGTAGTTGGAGGAGTCCAGTCCTGTATGGTCTGGATCTTGCTCTCCAGTGGTTGAACTTGACCCCCACCTACTAGGTGGCCCAAGTACACAACCTTGCTCTGCCCTATCTGGCACTTAGTAGCCTTGATAGTCAGGCCTGCCTTTTGCAGGGCCTCCAGAACCTTCTTCAGGTGGATCAGGTGATCCTCCCAGGTGGAGCTAAAGACAGCAATATCATCTAGATATGCTGCACAAAAGTCATCCAGCCCAGCAAGGACTTGGTTCACCAACCTTTGGAAAGTGGCAGGTGCATTCTTCAAACCAAAGGGCATTACCACAAACTGATAATGTCCACTAGGGGTAGAGAATGCTGTTTTGGCTTTTGACTCTTCAGCTAGTCTGATTTGCCAGTAGCCAGCTGTCAAATCAAATGTGCTCAGAAACTTGGCAGAAGCCAATTTATCAATGAGCTCATCTGCTCTTGGAATGGGATGAGCATCTGTCCTAGTGACAGCATTGAGACCTCTGTAGTCCACACAAAACCTCATTTCTCTCTTCCCATCTTTGGTATGAGGTTTTGGCACAAGGACCACTGGGCTAGCCCATGGGCTCTCTGATGGCTCAATCACTCCAAGCTCCAACATCTTTTGCACCTCAGCCTTTATACAATCCCTGACATGGTCAGGTTGCCTGTAGATCTTATTCTTCACAGGCAGATTGTCACCAGTATCCACCTCATGGGTGCACCAGTTAGTCTGACTGGGTGTGAGTGAAAACAAGTGTCTGTGGGCCTGCAACACCTGTCTGCAGTCCACCTGTTGCTGCTCAGTGAGGCTGCCTGCCAAGGCTACTCCATCGACTGAACCATCATCAGGGTTCTGGGAAAGCAGGTCTGGGAGAGGGTCACTCTCTTCCTCCTGTTCCCCATCTGTGGCCATGAGGAGACTCATGTCCTCCCTGTCAACAAATGCTTTCAAACGATTGACATGGAGCACCCTGTGGGGGCTCCTAGGGGTGCCAAAGTCAACCAGGTAGGTGACTTCTCCCTTCTTTTCAATGATAGGGTAGGGTCCAGTCCATTGGTCCTGGAGAGCTGCTGGCCCCACTGGGTCCAACACCCACACCTTCTGCCCTGGCTGGTACTCAACCAGAACAGCCTTTTGGTCATGCCAGGCTTTCTGTAATTCCTGACTGGCCTCAAGGTTTTTGGATGCTCTCTCCATGTATTCAGCCATCCTGGAGCGGAGACCAAGTACATAATCCACAATGTCTAGTTTAGGCTTTTTGAGAGGTAACTCCCATCCTTCCTTCACCAAACTCAATGGACCTCTTACAGGGTGGCCAAACAAAAGTTCAAAAGGGCTGTAGCCAACCCCCTTCTGTGGGACCTCTCTGTAAGCAAAGAGCAAGCAGGGTAAAAGGATGTCCCATTTCCGCCTAAGCTTCTCTGGTAACCCTTTTATCATTCCCTTTAGGGTCTTGTTGAACCTTTCCACAAGCCCATTGCACTGTGGATGGTAGGGTGTGGTAAACTTATAGTTTACTCCACACTCTTTCCACATTGCTTTTAAGTATCCAGACATGAAGTTGGTACCTCTGTCTGAAAGAACCTCCTTTGGAAAGCCCACTCTTGAGAAAACTGCAATGAGGGCTTTTGCCACCACAGGAGCTGTGGTGGTCCTCAGGGGAATTGCTTCTGGGTACCTGGTGGCATGATCCACTACCACCAGTATAAATCTGTGCCCAGATGCTGTTTGAGGATCCATGGGACCCACAATGTCTATTCCAACTCTTTCAAAGGGTACCCCCACCACAGGTAGTGGTATCAGGGGGGCCTTTGTTGTGCCACCTGACTTACCACTGGCTTGGCAAGTGACACAGGAGCGACAAAACTCCTTGACATTTTCTGACATGTGAGGCCAGTGAAAGTGTGGAACAAGCCTGTCCCAAGTCTTATTCTGGCCTAAGTGTCCTGCAAGGGGAATATCATGGGCCAAGGTAAGAAGGAAGCCCCTAAACTTCAAAGGTATAACCAACCTCCTGGTTGTGCCAGGCTTGGGGTCTCTAGCCTCTGAATAAAGGAGTCCTTCATCCCAATACACTTTATGGGTACCTTGAGCATTCCCTGCAGCCTCAGCAGCAGCTTGCTGTCTGAGGGGTTCAAGTGAAGGGCAATCTAATTGGGCCTGCCCCAGGTCTGCCCTTGAGGGTCCCCCTGTCCCCAGAAACTCAACCTGATCAGGTTCAAGCTCCTCAGAGACAGTCTCCTCTTGGACTGCAGAATCAGTTTCCTGTGAAACCTGATCCTCAACCTGGGGCAAGTGGGAAGGCACAGCCTTAACCCTCTTGCTCCTTCTCTTGGGTTGTGGTTGGTCTATTGTTTCAAGATCCACCACTGGTTCAGGAAGGCACTTCTTAGCCTGAGACCTTGTCACTGCAAGGACATGAGCTGAAATCCCTAGCATTTCTGCATGAGTCCTGTACTCCACTTCTGACCAAACTGAGCTTTCAAGATCATTGCCTAACAGACAGTCTACTGGGAGGTCTGCACTCACAACAACTTTCTTTAGGCCATCTACCCCTCCCCAGGAGAAGTTCACAACAGCCACACTATGGGAAGTAGTGGAGTTGCTTGCATTGGTCACTAGGTAACTTTCACCTAGTACAATTTGTCCAGGGTCCACAAAGCCAGGTGCCACCATTGTGACACTGGCACAAGTGTCCCTGTAGGCCTGAGCCAGTTTCTCATTAATTAAGGGAGTCTGCCTATATTTGCCCAGGTTACTGGGGCTTACTGCAGTGGGCAAAGATATGTCCACATCATATAGGAGAACTGCCTGTGTGGGGATTCTGACTAGGCCAGATTCCACCTCAGTACCCAGGGTCAACCCTACTAAACCCTTTGGCTGTGTACCACCACTGCTGACTGTACTAGGGGGTGCAGTTGCTTTAGGAGCTGCAGTGGTGGGGACTGGATTTTTCTTAGTGCATTCACTGCCCCAGTGTGAAACTGATTTGCAGGTATTACACCAAGGTTTCTTTGGGCCATCATTCTTCTTTTTCTTGTTTCCATTTTGGGAACCCCCCCCCCCCTTATTGCTAGTTTGGGGGCCTGAAGACTTCTGGTCCTTTTCTTTATCTTTCTGATTCCCACCCTTCTGGTCTGTTTTCTTCTGGTCACCTTGGTTCTGGTTTTTCTGCTTAATCCTTGTTCTGACCCATTTGTCTGCCTTCTTTCCCAATTCTTGGGGAGAGGTCAAATCAGAGTCAACAAGGTATTGATGCAACAGCTGGTTCTGACAGTTATTAAGGATCTGTTCTCTCATCATAAGATTGTACAATCCTGTATAGTCTGAAACTTTACTTCCCTGCAGCCAACCCTCCAGAGCCTTAGTGGCACAATCTACAAAATCAGTCCAGTCCTGAGTCTGTGCTTTTTGGGTGTCTCTGAACAACAACCTGTATTGCTCAGTGGTTAGGCCAAACCCTTCAATAAGAGCACTCTTCAGAACAGAGTAGTTTTTGGCATCCTCAGGTCTAACAGTGAGGAGCCTGTCCCTCCCTTTCTCAGAAAAGGAGTACCATAAAATTGCTGCCCACTGATCCTCAGGGACCTGCTGTACCATGCAGGCCCTCTCAAGAGCAGTCATCCATTTGTGGATATCATCCCCTTCCTTGTAGGGGGGCACAATTTTTGTCAGGTTTCTATTGTCATAGGCCCTGTCTTTTTCTTTAGGAACTTTGCTGCCACCAGTGGCATCTAAGCCACTTATTTTCTGTTCCCTAGCCAAGGTAAGTTTAGCTTGAGCTAAGGTCAGTTTAGCTTGAGCCAGAGCTACCTCCTCCCTCTCTATCTGGAGTTGGACAGCCCTCATCCTGGCCCTATGCTCTTTTCTCTGGGAGGAAGTCATTCCTCTTTGAGATTCTCTTGAGGCACTAGAAAGGTGAGAGTCCCTTGACAGAGATCTCTCCCTTCTATTACCTGGGAGAATTTGGTTATGAGATCTGGAGTGGTGCTGGCCCCCTCCATTCCCATGTAGGTCCAAGTTGGCCTGGTTAAGCCTGGCAACCTGTACCTGGTTTCCCCCCTGATCCTGATCTTCAGGCTCATCTACATCAGAGCCTTCTTCTTCTTCTTCCTCCTCTACTACATCATCTTGAAGATCCTCATTCTCAGGGGAGTTTATCCCTTCCTCTGTTTCTAAGGGAGTCTGACTCACCTTATCTAGGTCATCCTTTTGTAGGAGAGCTACTAGGGAAGGAATGGTAGGGCCTCTGCCCTTTTTTAGCCCCCTGGCTGTGCACAAGGCACTCAGGTCTTTGTGGCTAAGGTTGTCATATCTGGATGTTGTCCCTATAGGATCAACTATTACAGGAGCAGAGCCTGAAGCTCTATCTGTATCAGACATGACTGCTAGTGAGGTGTAAGTGGTGCACTTACCTACACTAAGTGGTTTCCTACTGTACCTTGCTAGTGAGTTGTAGTCAGGGTGTGCTAATCCCTTTAATCTACAACTACTAAGTTCAGTAGAACTTAATATGCTAAGCTTTTGATTTATATGTACCTAGAGGTACTTGATGTGATCTTTCAATTTGATAAAGATTGCAATGGTAAAACAAACAGCAAGCTCAAATCCGCACCGCTGCACACCAATGTGAGAAGTTGGCCTGATAGGTAGTGTTTCCAATTCTGGAACCACTGGTTATCAGTCCAAACAAACCCCAAAGATGTCAGGTTGTAAGTCAACCTTGTAGACAAGCTATCCTAGTGGTAGCATGGACTAAGCAGCCTTAAAGGCTTAACTTAAGAGGTCGTGTTAAGCGAGCTGTTTTACCACATACAATCCTGTAATCAAATGAAAGGACACCACACAAGTATATATTATAAAAATATATGTATTTATTTCTAAATTACTCCCCAGTACTCTTTATGAGGAAAGGGGCACAAGCGTTAAATCAAAAGCACTGTTACACATATAAAGTTGCACAATTATGGATGAGGGCGGGTGGCCACTCAGACCATATATCAAAAAAGTGGTATAAGTAACACTTTACGAACAATGGTTAGGCCTAGGGCCTAGAGATTCGCTGGGAGCAGTCAGGACAAGCAATGAAGAAGTCAGGAGTAGCCCACAGGAGACGGGTGCAGCACGGAAAGTGCGGCGCGCACCAATGCACTGTCAATGGTGCGTAAAAGTCAATTAAAGTGAATAAAAAGATACTTCCGCTGAACCTAGGAACACAAAACTTTAAACACAGACCCTAGAGGTGTGTACCAGTGTAAAGACACCGGCGTTGCAAAGTTACCTCACCCACAGGCCGTGGGTGCACAGGGTCGAAGTGGCGTCGGGTTCTGTCACGCAGGTTCTTGGTGCTTGGAGCTGTTGCAGCTGCAGGCGCTGTGAAGCAGAAGTGTCCGGTGCGATCCAAGGGTGGATCGAAGTAGAAAAGTACCTGAAAGCAGAGGGGACAGAGTCTGGGTCACTCAGCAGTGACCAGGGTGGAACCAGGACGGAACCAGGCAATGTCGGGCGCAATCAGGCGGTTGTCGATAGGCTTCTCTCCGCTGTCACGTGGGCTCTGGGGCATCTGCGACGTCCAGGAGCAGGTCACGATCTGTCCCACGTAGGCTCTCGCCGTCAGCACCGTCGGCTTGAAGATTGTAGCAAACAGCACTTGGCAAAAGCAATCCACGCGGAACCGGGAGATTGCTTATCACTCGAACCAGGAGGGTCAGAGTGGGTGCTCCTTTTCACAGGAGCTGGTGCAGATCTGGAGCAACCAGAAAAGCAAGTCGGATTTCAAAGTTCGTCGGCACAGGGGCCACAAGCCAGCTGGCAAGTGACCGGGCCAACGCGTCGAGCGCACACAAGCAGAAGGGCCCCACGCAGCACTCGTCGAGTGTGGAGGGGTGAGCTTTGGTGCAAGTGGAGCTCGGGGCTGGGGCTTCTCAAACCCCGGTGTACAGCTTCGAGGGTCACTCGTGGGCCGCACGGTCAGCGTCTCGTGGCCTTTTCAAGATGGCGTGCCCCACGCTTCCGGTCGCCTCCACGGGTCTCAGCTCTACAGGGACTGTGGATCGGGCAGGTAGAAGGCAGGCAAGCTTGATCTCGTCGATCTCTGTCGCTCGAGTTCCGGCGGGAACTGCAACAAAGCAAGGGTCGAGGGCTGGATGGTGCCTGTTTGCACAGGGTGGTCACTCCTTGACCACAAGGGAGATTCTTCAGTCTTCTCACGTCGTGTAGAAAGTCGAAGGGTCCAGATTTCGTTTCTTATGTTTCTTCAGGATGATCTCAAGTCCGTTGGGACTGCTCCCCCTCTTATTCGAATCTCGGGGGTTGGACATCCTGCTAGGTCCCCTCCTATGGGTGGGACCCAGGAAGGGGGTGGTTACACCCCTCTCCTTTGATCCTGGCCGCGCTGGGACAGGGGCTGGGAGGCCCCAGAACCGGTTTGGGCGGATCCTGCAAGGGGCAGCCTTGTGCTCCCCAGGCAGTGTCTGGTTTCATTGAAACCTCCCTACTCCAATCCACTATCTCCTGTCTGGGGTGGTTTGACACCGCCCTGTGACAGGAAACTCTTTGTCCAGGCCTCCTCTGCCGGGTTTCGGTCAGCAGCAGGAGGTCAGACCCGTGTCTGTGGCAGGGGCATCCATTTTGTGGATCTGAGGCTCATTTTAAATCAACCGCGTTTCAGTAAAGTAACATGTCTTCTCCCTCTAGAAGGGTGGAATGCTACCCCCGTCGCCAGAACTGGCGAGGGGGTAGTATTCCAATTCGTATGACACCTTACACGACATGTTTTGATAAAGCCAAACCAAAGTTGCTATATAACCGCGAGGATTATAAGGCGCTTAAGAGTATATGGTATGGCATTATCCCGGATCAGCTTAGGGAGTTGTTCCCGTCAGCTGCAGACAGGCTCAGCTCATGCCAGAGCACCATCTCACATAAAACCACGCACTCTGCCTCCAGGATTGATGAGGCCTTCCATAGGAGTGGCTTACAGGCTATATATGTGTCCAGATATAGGTTTAGATATAGGTATACTATATCTAAGCAAGGGGTGATTACACCCACTTGCCCCAGCTGAGTGATCAGCCAGTTGTGTCAATTTAAGAACCAGCCAGGGGTGGCAAAAGCTATGCTTCAGCCCCTGGTAGGCCTTGGTGGCACCTATGCCCTGGGCACCTATAGTGCATGGTACAGGGGCTGACAAGGAGTCCATTTCCAATTGTGGTATGTACCTATAGCACATGTATTACAAATTTAGAGAGAGAACAGCAGGCTGGGGGTCTGATTAGCAGGCCCACAGCCTCAGTAAGTCGAAAACCAGTGAAGCAAAAAGCAAAAATTGGGGTGACCATAGGATAGCAGACCCTACTCTCCTACAGTTGGGAGCAGGTGGGAATGTCAAGTTTGGTGCCCGAGTAAATGTATTTTAAAACCCTCTTTAATTGTACCCTGGATTTGTAGTCACAATTCTGAAAAGGCCACTTTTAGAAAGCTAAAACCACAGATGATGGACGAATGGATAGCAAATCAAACATTCACCCACACTCAAGAGATCTGGGTTAAATCCATTGTTTTTTTGCTCACCATGCCACCCCAGTTTGGACCCAGCCATATGCATATCAGTCTTGACCCTGTTCCTCATGGGAACAGTCCAGCCCAAGTGGGAAGGGTATGCCCAGACGTGGGTCCCATGCTCTCCATGTCACTGAAGACAAGCTAGCCTGGCTGATCAGGAGTGATGGCCCAAAACTGGTCCCAGGATGCTTGTTTGCGGTCCAGGGAGCACCTGGCCTGGCAGTTCTGACTGGACTGTTCCCATAGGGAACAGGGTCAAGACTGATTTGCATATGGCTGAGTTTAAACTGGGATGGCATGGGGAGCAACAAAACTATTGACTTAGACCCAGATCTCTGTAATGGGGTGAATGTTTGACATTGATCAGCATTTTGTCCATCAATTATTCTTTTTGCATTTGTCACCATGAGTGGGATGGGAATGCCCAGATATGGGTCCCGTGCTCTCCATGCCACTGGAATGAAGCAAGCCTAGCTGATGAGGGGTGATGCACGAAAACTGTTCCCAGGATGCTTGCTTCCGGTCCAGGAAGGACCTGGCCTGGCAGTTCCGCTGGACTGTTCGTATGGGTAACAGGGTCAAGACTAATTTGCATATGGCTGGGTTTAAACTTTAATGGCATGGGGAGCAAAAAAAAGATGGATTAGGCCCAGATCTCTGTACTGGGGTGAATGTATGACATTGATCAGCATTCAGTCCATCAATTGTTCTTTTTACTTTTAGAAAGCTGTAATTTTCTTGCCCTAACAATTTGGGGTCTTCGGCCCGTTGCAGAGGTCACATGACAAGGTGTAGTTGACAGTTGGCCTTTGTGTATTCCTACCAGACAGGGTGTCTGGGTTTTGACAGGATGGGCCATCCTGACTTGATGAGAGGTACAGAGCTGTCACCTGTCAAACTTGCACTTCAAAGGTCACTGCTAAGCTCACACACAAAATACTTCACACTAGTCTAATGTGCCCCCAGACAAACTGGGACCAGGGCAGGTGGTTAGGAAATTCTAGACATGTCTAAGGGGGGAAAACTCCAGAAACTTCTCTCACTTCAAAGGGTGTGCCGGCTAAAAAATTGGGACCCTCAGACCCACTCTTCAGTGCAATCCTGAACCTATGGATACTACAGAAAAAGAACAGCCAGAGGATCATCTTGCTGCTTGAGGCCACCCTGCTGTCTGAGAAGAAAGACTGAACCTGCTCCCTTCATCCGAGGCTGAAGCGACTCCAGGGTCAACTGACTGTCATTCTGTTCTGAACTATGGAGACACAAAAAGCTTGAGGCCTGTCCGCAGCTGCCCAGCGGACCTGCTGCAGCTGGACCTGCCTGAGCCCCGTTTGCCTCTGCTGTAGTTGGATCCTAATCCCCAAGTGGTGCCTCCCAGGTCCCGGGTACTTGGTGTAGCATCAGTTGAGCTCCTCCTTGAAGAAAAGGAGAAATCCTAAAGTTTCGGATTCTTTGCGGCCATGAACAAGCCTATTCACGCCAATATCTTGCAACCCGGGTCGACCGTGAAGGCAAAACTCTGGTGAACCCAACTGTTTTCACTACAATGACCACCAGAGATAAACAGCAACCCGAGATCTGCTCTTCGTGCTACAGCACCAACAGCCCACGTGACCGCCAATGTGAATCCACCACAACAACCATTCGAGAAGCCC